>NC_134710.1:101515716-101678216 GCF_043290135.1 Rhipicephalus microplus | reverse complement strand
AGCAATGCGTGTCGAGCACTCGCATGCTCGCTGCGTCCGCAAGTGCTGCAAGCGAACACGTGAAATTTCTTGCCCACTCATTGAATTCTTTTACGCTACAACAGGACTTTTCCTACGATACAGAGGATATTCCTTTTTCTGCGAGCAACGGACCAGTCGTGACTATACATGCTCGTCGTGGCAGCAGCCAGCTTTGACCTCGTGTTCAAAAACTAAAAAATGATAATCACGAAGTTCATCCCGTGTTCGCGTTACAGGACTGATACATGTGTTTTAAATTCTTCTACAGATAGTCCCGAAAGCACTATTGCAGGATTTTGGGCTATTTGAGTGTTACGCATGTTTTGTGCATAAAATGAATCATAGCTTTATTTGTTTTAAATCACTCGCTGGTCTAAGTATGCACATGCTTTCTTTCACGGCAGAATATTTTCACATTGCAAAGTAAACAAGTAAATAGAGTTAACGGTGTGCCGCCTGTTTTCAAAGGTGCAGCACTTTCCTCAAAAAGGGCTTGTGTTGCAGCCTTATGAGGCGCTGCACACTTGCGTTGACATTGCATGTCCAGTTGGTTATAAGTTGTGGAAGTAGAAGTTTGAGAAAAACATTGCAGATGTGGTTGGAGTGCCGAGGGCTGCCCGAACCACACCGTAGTGCAGGGCATGTTATCATGATCTTTTCATCAATGATTAAAGAACAGAAAACAGTCAAACACGGATATATCAAACTCGAAGGAGATCGCGAATTAGTTCGGTATATGAAAACTTCGATATAAAAATAGAGGCCCCGAGAGCTTACCTGTAGCGAATCATCACCTACAATAGGCGCATTTAAGAATGACAACTAATTCCGCACACACGCCGCAACAGAATTATTTATTTGTGTGAAAAAATCGCTAATCTGGGCCTGCTTTTTCATTTTTTAAATGTTGAAGATGCTAGTCTCGATCTTATCAAGGCTGTCTTGGTGGGACAACCCGGTTCCCTCCATGTGGCCGATAAAATTGCAAATGATGCCGAACGCTGCCGTCATTCAGCGGCGGAGTACGCTCATGTAGCCAGCGCCTCGTTCGGACAATCCTCCTCGTCACATGAGCTGTCGGCCTGGACATTGCAGTCCGCTTCCACGAAGTCGTCCACAGACACTTCGTGTGGAACTGCTGCCGAGAAGCAGGGCGACAACTAGCGAAACGCATCGTCTATGCGCTCGTCATCGTCTTCTTCACCGGTTTGTGCAAGTTCTGCCGTATCGAAGCCTGTCTTGCGGAAGCAGTTGACCACTGTTTCCATCTTCACGTCTTGCCAGGCATTGAAGATCTCCGCGGGAAAAAACTTTGCAAAGATTTCTGGCCACTCCTTCGTCATCCACTGCTGGATGTCCTGGCTGCTGACAGGGTCGCTTTCGCCAGAATTGGTTTTGCCAACAATGTTGTAGCGCTGCTTAAATCGATGATGCCACCCGCTGTTGTCGGCGAAGTAGTTTCATCGAGTGCAGCGGCAAACCATTTGGCCTTCGCGATCACAATTGGGCCATCCACTAGAATGTTCTTCGTGCGCACTTCTAAAAACTAGGCCTAGAGTGTCTTTTCTACATTCCCATAGGCAGAAGCGCTCACATTACAAGACTCCGGCGTTCACTGCTCCACTGCTTTTGCCTTGATACCTGCCTTGTTTTTCAACAAGGTACTCGGTGTGCTCCGTGGTATCCCGAAGTCATCCACGATGGCCAAACATTTCTCACCCGCCTTCAACTTCGTCGCTAAGTCAAGGGTCTTGCGCTTGTAGGTGCTGTCCATAGCTACACGAGAAGTCGACAATTCAAGGAGTCCGCAGCAGCTTTGCACACCACACACGCAAAAGAAAAATGCTGCACATGCGGTAGTACGTAGGCGTCGCGATGGCGGAAGCAACACAGTGCTCGCAAGGCGATGGCCACTGCGAGGGCAACAGCAAAAGGCGCGATAAGTGGTTGGCTAATCAAAACTCGAAAACAGCAACATAAATAAAAGGAAAAGTGAAAAGAGGAGGACGTCTGCTCCTTCGTTCCCGCTCTCCGAGCCGACATGTACGCAAAGAAAGCACGAGGAGAGAAAGAGAAATGAAAAAAAAAAGCCGTTCCGCAAGTTAGAGATTGTGCCGTGGATTGTGCATTCCAAGCCCTCTTGCCCTTACCTTTTTTCGAGCGTTTCAGTGCTTGGCGGAGCGCACCTTCCAGCTTGCATGTGGAGATGGCGAGTGGGGGGAGGGGGGGAGTGCCAAAGCGCACCTTCCAGCTCGCCGCGATATATCCGAAGGTGGGTAAAAATACCATTCGATATAAACGTGCGAATTTCTATACCTTTACAAAGGAATTTCAAGGGGATAACTTGAGAGTTCGATATATGCGGGTGCGATATAACCGTGTTCGATTGTACTTTTTGTTCAACTTGTAGAACTAATAGCTCTGCGCGGAGGCATTCTGTTATCAGCGATGTGACACCTATTTCACTCGTGGAGTGCCCGTCATATAATTTTGTAGCGTGGCGCGACAAGGCAACTTAAACAGGCTTCTTGTCCTAACACACTCGTATACCCTTGGTTGGAACATGCTTTCTACAGTGCACACTCTCTAAAAATTGGTTCGCTGTAGGCTGCCTTCTTAGTAAAGAAATTCAAGACTTTGTTAGTTGATAATTTCTGCAGTTTTATGGCCATCGTTCACTGCTTTTAGTAAAATTTTAAAAAAAGCAATTGCTTTGTCGATTTCAAGAGCTTGTAGCTGTTCACGAACCGTATCACACGCTTTGCGATGTCTGCAGTGAGTTCTTCAGGCGGGAGATTTTCCGGGGCAGGAGATTCGTTTTTTTTCTTTGCCTCTTCCATTATTCGTTTCAGATCAAGGTCTGCCTGGGTCATTTCAGCTGTACACGAGCATGAGCTTGTTTGTTGCTCGCTCTCAGTGGGCAGCGCAAAGTCAGATGTTCCCTCCAAAAATCCTGCAGCTGCAGCATGTTCGTCTTCGCTGAAGAAATCATGCTTGACATCTCCATGCATGCTTTCATCTGCGCCGCCACTTAGGGCACTTTCGTTCGTGCGAACTGATGTACTGTCTTCTGCCACTTCTCTTCGAGGAAGCTTCCTTATCCTAGGAGGGCTTATCTTTTGCATATATATAACAGGTAATTCGGAAACAGCGTTGGGACAGCAGTTGGTAAGAGCAATTGCAGTTTAGTGCCTTTCTTGTAGTCATTTTCAGCAAAGTGCCGGGAACAAACCAAAGAATCGTCGCTGGGTACCCACCTGCTTTTGTTTCCTCTAGTACCCTGCCTGAAGATGATTCTGAGCCAAGTTTGTCGGTGTTCAGCATCTGATGGAAATTCATGGTAGGCCAAATCGGGATGTTTTTTTTTTTTTTTTTCGTTAACGTGCACCGGGGAACGAAACAGTTCTTTGGCATGCTGCCGCTCAAACTACCCAGCTGACCTACGCTTCAGTTTGTAAGGGGCACATCACGTCACAATTAACACGACTTGACTATCGTTACCCGTAAACTCGCACTGCTGTCCAGTAAAAGCGCGCTCTCAATAGCGCGCCTCACCAGAGTCTCCCCTACTTCTAGCACCCCCCTTGAAAGTTGCGGCCGGAACTGTCAGCAACGCTCTCCCTCCGTCCCCAACGCTCGGCGGCTCCACACAGCAGTCTGCACCTTGTGCGCATTGATCCAGCAGCCGTGGTTCTTGTATCAACTCTCGCTGGCACTTACCTCAGGCGCCTTCTTTATAAGGAGATGAGAAATGTTCGCCATCTTGAAAGCGCGAACTTCTGAACACTGATACTGAAACGCTATTTTACACTCTATTATGCCTTGCCGTCACCCCATCTTGGCGCGTTTTTCGAAATTTCATGCCTCAACATCTTCCGCCCGCAATCTCGCCTCTCTCAGTGCATACAGCCCTTTCTTTTTTACTGGGGTTCACTCTCTCCACAATACAAGGCCTCATGATTAGTGCTACTACAATTCTAGACATGAAAACCTCAGCCTAGAACAGCTTCACTGTTAAAAAGCCAGTCGTTATTCCAGGAGTGGTGTGGGCTCATCGCTAATTCTGCCCTTAATTTGTTTTAGACTTTAGAGATTGACCTTACATGTACTAGTTATGTTACACTGATGGAAATTTTATGTAACAGCATGCTTTGCAAATGGGTCACTGTAGCCAAAACCGAACTATTATATTTAATGCTAAGGGAATCACAGAAAATTTCACACTGATAAACCTATATCAATAATGTTTATGTTAACACTAGAACTGTGCAAATAGCAATATTCTGGGTGTGAAGCAAATTCGAATGCAGTTGAAACTCACAATAATGGAATTGGTGAGGAAGGCTTAAAGTTTCGCTCTTGAGGGAGTTGCGTTGGTGCAAAAAGAAAACACATTTTATTGTCAAAAGTCTGTAATCTTACTTTGCTTAGCCTTGCCCTGCAGCAGTTTCATAGCTCTTGACTCGCATTGTAAAAAGTGGTCCATTGCCATGTCATTGATTGATATGTGATGTTTAACATCCCAAAACCACCATATGGTTATGAGAGACGCCGTAGTGGAGGGCTCTAGAAATTTCGACCACCTGGGGTTCTTTAACGTGCACCCAAATCCGAGTACACGGTCCTACAACATTTCTGCCTCCATCGGAAATGCAGCCGCCGCAGCCGGGATGCGAACCCGTGACGTGCGGGTCAGCAGCCGAGTACCTTAGCCACTAGACCACCGCGGCGGGGCTCCATTGCCATGTCGTCATTGTGCTTGCCGAAAAATGAGCGAATTGTGTCCAGGGCAGACAAATCAGACTACGTTCACTACACACAGTTGATATTGCACCAAGCACACACAGCGACTGCTACCGCTCCACACACGTGACCATGTGCAGCAGCAACGGGTACGCAAAGCCAATGAATGAAACTTCATGTGGATGTGGATTTGACTACGTAGTCCGTGATTACGAATTGGCATAACCAGCAGGCAAAGGTGCTATTTCCTCAACCTCTCCTCCTCTTTTAACTTCTGTGGTGGCCAAACTGATATGATGGACAAGGCTGCACTCTCTCCAAGTCTGGAGTTCCAAAGCTGCATCTGGAATGTCTGAAATTTTGGATGCTAAAAATTTGTGGCGTCCAAATTCGTGGGCTTTCTGGCCAAATTTCAGGTCGGAGTGAGGATGGAAGCTGGTTTTCTACAATGCAACCACGCTTCTGCTTGGAAATAGAGTTAAATAACTTCCTATGCTTGGAAATGTAGTAAAAATAATGTTGATGCTTTACGGACGCACACATCCTGTATACAGGCTTTATACAACACACCTAATGTCGCTGAAGTATTGCATAATTTATGCATACATTGCCATCAGGAATCAGAACATGTTATTATCATAACGACTTCATGGTTTACAGAAAGCACACACCTTACTGCGCGTATTCAATTAAAAGGCCTGTCAACAGGCTCCGACTTTTTTTTAACACTCCCCAAACAAGCTCGGCAATTCATAGAGTAGACCGCAGTGTACATGTTTTCTGAATATTACAGAGCTGCGCCCTGCACAAAGCCTCCATTTCAAAAAACAATTCCCGCGCTCCTTTCTTACGCTTGACTAATGTTTCTCCAATGCGCAGTGACGCCAACTCGGGGATCGGCGATGTGACGCAGCATGCAGCTTGTCGATTGGTCTAAACCAGGTCACAACAAACAGTTGTGAAGTCAACGACAGAACCTGTTTCTTAACCACAGCTGCGACAGAGCTATTCAATCATACGAGTTGCGAAACTTCTCATAAGATCCATATGTCGAAATTTGGACACGTCACTGGCCCAGTTTTTGGGAGGGAGCAGATTGTCATGCCACCTGTTGATCAACACACCCACTATTAAATGCATTATTTCTGTTTTGTGTTGCTGCTCTCAGATGGCATGACAGCCTGCTCCCAGAAAAATCGAACAACTGAAAAGTCAGGCCAAGGTCATGTCCGGGTTTTCAAGAATGCAGTTTTGCTGCGAATCATTGTCGGCTGCGAATTGAGTGACTGGGCTGCAGAGAGGCTGCGGCACCGAGCTAACAGTAAAACACCAGGCATCACAGCAAACAGAAGTGAGTTGTGACTGATTGAGTTCACCGATGACGTCAATTGCTGACATCTTGTCTCAGTGCCGAAGTGGGTGGAGTCACGAGGATAGGCTACGCCTTTTCGGCCTCTGAAGGAGAAGGGTGGCGAGGCCGTGCGAAAAATTTGAAACCAGCTGAAAGCGATGTTCTAGCCCCTCTAACTTCCTTAAAAGACCGCTCACTAGGCCCCATACCGAATTTTAGTTAGACAGTGGAAGTTGTTGGGTGTTCGATGAGGAACGTTTTGCCACAAAAATTTTTCGAATCAATTCATTACGAGCGGAGAAAACAGGTTTTTTGAGGCGGCGCAAAACAAGGGTGAGAGGAGACGAGCTCGAAACCCTTGCCGCTCCTCCGCGTAGCCTTCGCAAGCCAAACCTCTTCCCCACCCTCTCCGGCATCCGACAAAGAGGTGACATTTGCATGACGTGCCCGAACAAGCCCAGCCCCCGTGCACGCGAGCGGCGTTGCTTTGTTGACCAGCATTATTTTGTGGTCTTCTGCCTGTTTCTGCGGGATTGTTTGGAAACCCTGGCTTAGACACGGTAGAGTAGGTGAGCACAATGAGTGCGCAAACGCGTAGGAGCGTTCCACGGTAGTCGTCTACTCAATGCGCTGATTGCCGGAACCCGAACGCATGTGAAACGCTGGCACATTAGCCCCGCATCTCGTAGCATTTCACGGGAAAAAAATGTAAGAAAAACGTGCACAATTTTTCATTGCGTCTCATTATTTATTTCAAGTTTTATTCATCTCCTAAAGCAACAAATACATAAACTACACCTGTTGTGTTAAATAATTTTTGCCATGTCACGTGGTATACTGTTGACAACGCCAGAGCAGAGTCGTCTACGTAGAGGACCAACATGACCGCAGTGCTGTGTACGTAGGGCCATTCCTTCGCCCACGTCATGCCCTCATTCTCCACGCGTGCGCCGGTAGAGGGGAGGGCGAGCAGTTTCATTTTGAAATTTGACCCATTTCCGCAACGCAAATTTGGCAGACGTGATCATGAATGCCTCGTCTACGCATTGCGCTTGTCAGCTCAAAATTGTCAAACTGGTGAGTGGCCCTTTAAAATACAGCACGTATTCACAAAATTCTTGTGGCAGCATGTTCATGAAGTAAAAGTGCTCATATTTTTCTTTATAGCAATTTTTGGATCTTGGGGTTGCTTACTGACTCTTTAAGGGTAGATGCTACTCGAAGACACTTTTTCTTTAATATTCACCCTAGAGCAATGAAACTTGAGCTGTTTATGGAATTTATTATGTTGAGTTCAAATATATAAATAGTTTTCTTGCAAGTTACACACTTTTAGCTCTGCAACATCACAAAGTGAAAACCTTAACCCTTTTTCTCCCCTCTTTTCATCCCTAAAATGCTGTAATTTTTTACCATTCATAGTTCATAATGCTTCAAATAAAGTGTAGAGTGCAAATAACTAATTAGGAAGCGCATACACAATATGTGATACGCGTGAAAAATAATAGACGTAAAAAGTTCATATTTCACCTACTTTAGTAAAGGTATGCGTACAATTTTTTTTATTATACAATAAATTATTGAAATTTAAACTAGATAATTGCATTTGCCATACTTTAGAAAAAACTTGGGCAAATTTTATGCAGATCCGAGCACTAGAAGTGCCCGAAAAAGGAGGGGCACAGGGAAAAAATGGCAAAATTTGTGTTTTGAGAAAAAAGAGTTTTAAATTTAAAATTGAGTTTTTATTTATGAAAGTTATTATTAAATGAGATGAAATTTGCACACCAAAAAGAATCATTCTTCTTGTAGTGGCCACTGCAACTAAAATACGCCAGCACCATGAGTTTGTCCCTCTCGGCGTTTTCGAGCAGACTCCTCACAAAAATTTCGTTCACAGACAGGGCCATGAAGCGTTTTCCAAACTTCCGCTCTATCTGGCAGAGCCTTGTGCCAACTGCAAGCTAGGACGAAGTTCGACAGGACTGCAAAATCCAAACTAAGTCCAGTGTCATGCCATTTTACAGCCATGCTTGTGCCACATACCGTCGTACATAATGGCAATGTCGTCCCTGCTAAGTTCTCTCACTGCGAGCTCTTTTGGCCTCTCAAGATTGGCACTAACGTCATCTATTGTCGTATCACGAACTTTCCGGCTGACGGGTGTGAATGACTTTGATGCATTGGCTTTTGCAAGCCAACAACTGCCGCAAATCGGACCAGCTGCTCGTTGCCTATTCCTACAGAGCGCGCCACACAACGGCTTTCACTTGCGAGCAATGCCTTTTTTCACTCATAACGGACTCAATTACACAAGAAAAGCATTGTTCAGCTGCGCTGCTCGACAAGACATGGATCCCGCAAATAGGTTTCACAGCACATACAGATGCCCCGCGGCCAGTGGCGGTCCCCAATTCGTACCATGTGATAAGCCAGTCGCGGCGCTCGAAAAATGTGCAGAATAGTGATTCTTTTTATTATTTCTTGCGCTGAATCAGCGAGAGAAACTGTTGTTATTTGAAGAGTGAGGCTCGACTCTTCGACTCATGCAATCAACAATGGCGAGCGGCGGCGCATTATCGGCGACAAGGTGCTCGAAGACTGCACACTTTCGACCTTTTAACAGGCACCTTGTGCTCTTTAGATGAAATTTTAAAGCATTTCCAGTTAAGTCTCGACCTGTATTATTTTTTTCATAACAGTAGAGGTACTAATCTTATCAAAACAGGCGAAAATAAAAAATCGGTAGTTTTGAAAAAAACTCGCGTTTTTCGACCCGCATCTCCCCTTAAGACCATATAGGGGGTGTATAAGAAGTCCAGAAAGCTATCGTGCACATAATTGCTCTAGGCTTAAAGCATGCTACCCATTACACAGTATGGAGCCATATGCAAATGCTTCACTAGCACAAGCCACTTTTAACTTCATCGATTACATTATAGTAATGCACTTGTTAAACTTCTCGATTAAGGTCATACAATAAAAGTGTGCACTAAGTGGTTGAAGTACGCACTAAGGACAAGATATCACTATCGCGTTCAACTTTTAAAGGTGAAGCTTAAGTTTTCCCCGATTTTTCAGAGTTTCTTTACAGCAAAAAGCGGTTATGAGATCACAGCTCGAGTCGCACGCAGCACCGTAGTTGTCCGCCACCACCGCCGGTTTTCTTAACCATATCGTAAGAAATTTGAAAAAAAACCTCGTACAAATGACACAGTGGGGCATGAACCCGGGTCTGCAGAATGCCAGCCTGGTATTCTGTAACTGTGTAATCCTCGTGCCACACGCGCAGAGAAAATGGCATTTACCTCCTAATGCCTTCAAATTGAATGTCATTCGCGTGGTGCCACGTGGATGAACGAAATGGCATTCGCCCAAATGCCATTCGTCACCTAATGCCATTGCCAGAACTCATTCGACTGAGAAATGTGTACTCTCGACAACACAGATGATGATGTAACTAAATAAAATGACATTTGATTCGACTGGGAGGAAACGATTCGAGTCTTTTATTTGCACAAATCACTTAAACAAGTGCTTAAAAACTTACCTTGAGCTGGTAGACGCTGTGAAATAAATGCGACAGGCGCCATTTTATTTCTGCGCTGCGGATCTAACTAGCTTTTGCTTAAGTTGCTGCTTGGTCTGTTGCAATGTCGTGAAACAAAGTAACGAACAAAATCTAACGGCAGTGTAATATGCTTATTCTACATTTAATTTTTCTCAGAGGTATATGTAGCTTATAAAAGCACGTTTATTTTTTTATTACTACTCTACTATAGCTTACTACAGAAAATGGTGTGATCGACATCATCCGAGTCAAATGTCATTAATTTTGGAAGTGTAGCAACTCCGCCCCAAAAAATGTCGTTCGGGAACTGATTGCCGTCACTACCGAATGTCATTTCCTGTGCCCGTGTGGCATGGATATAACTAAACGTGATGTCTACCCCCTGCCATGTATCGACGATACACTGGATTAGCTGCGATTCACAAAGTTTTTCTCCTCCTTGGATCTGAAGAATAGATATTGGCAAATAGAGGTCGACAAGCGGGACCATGAAAAAATGGCATTCGTAACACCAGATGGCCTCTACGAATTCAAAGCGCTTCCATTTGGCCTCTGTTCCTCGCCAGCGACGTTCCAGCGAATGATGGACACTGTCCTCGCGGGATTGAAATGGCAGTCATGCCTCGTGTATTTGGATGATGAGGTCGTATCTCTGCAACATCTGATCAACATCTAAAGCGATTACGCACAGTATTGGAAGCCATCTGGTTAGCAGACTTGACAATTAAACCGGAAAAATGCCACTTCAGCTTTGAAGGCCTGCGATTCCTTGGACATGTCATTAATTCTGAAGGCATTGGTCCGGCTCCCTAAAAGACATTGCGGAACCTCTTACAAAACTAACAAGGACGATGTGCCCTTCACATGGGAAAGCAAACAACAGGAAGCTTTTGACAAATTGAGAAAGCCACTACAGGGTTCACCAATACTTGCCCATTTTGATGAGATAGCCGACACTGAAGTTTGTATCGATGCCAGCAACGTCGGCCTCGGCGCCATCTTAGTCCAGTGGCAAAATGGTCAAGAGAAAGTGTTAGCCTATGCCAGCCACAAACTCTCAAAAGCTGAGACAAACTACCCTGCAACTGAAAAAGAGTGGCTCGCAGTCATCTGGGCAAAAAGCAAGTTTCGACCCTACCTTTATGGTAGACCATTCAGAGCAGTCGGTGACCACCATGCTCTATGCTGGCTGGCAAATCTCAAGGATCTGTCAGGACGACTAGCAAAATGGAGCCTTAGGCTGCCGGAGTGTTACATTACTGTAGTATACAAATCCGGGAGAAAACACAGCGATGCCGACTGCCTGTCACGCGCCACGTCGATCCAAGTGTCTTTGTAGAAGAAGACTTCCCGTGTCTAGGCATTGTCATCGCATCACAAATTGCTAAACAACAACGAGAGGACTCGGATTTGCTGGTGCTTATACAACACCTGCAGGGTCTCGACGTTCAAGTCCCTCGCATATTTTTCTAGAGGGCTCCCTACATTCTGTCTTCGAGGAAGTGTCCTTTACAAGGGGAACTTCAAACATAACGGCAAAACGTTTTTACTAGTCGTACCTACGGCCATGTGAGAGGAAATTCTGCATGCATGTCAGGACGAGCCAATATCTGGACACATGGTTCCGAGCTGAACATTCACCAGGATTCATCTGAAGTACTATTAGCCTAAGTTGCTCACATCAGTGCAGCGCTACGTGAGAACTTGTCAACGTCAACGGCGCAAAACTCCACCTGTAAAACCAGCCAGCCTTCTCCAGCCAATAGACCCTCCAGATGCCCCATTACAACGAGTCGGCATGGACTTCCTAGGACCTTTCCCGACATCGTGTGCAAGCAAGAAATGGATAGTCGTAGCCACAGACTGTCTGACGCGTTACGCTGAGACTGACTCTCTGTACAGTGAAACAGCTGCCAAAGTCACCAAGTTTTTTGTCAACAACATAGTCCTCAGGCATGGTGAGCCCATCGTCGCTACTGTGGATCGGGGAACAGCATTTACTGCAGACCTAATGCAATGCCTGATGCGAATGACAAATACCGGTCATAGAAGAACAACGGTGTATCACCCTCAATCAAATGGCTTAACCGAACACCTCATCAGAACTCTGACTCACATTCTATCACTGTATCTTGATGTTGAACATAAACAGTGGGATTAAATATTACCCTACATCACATTCGCATATAATACAGCCATTCAACAAACAACCCACGCTGCCACTTTCGAACTTGTATTCGGCCGAAGAGTAACCATCCCACTGGATGCTATGTTGCCACTACTGGACAAAAGCAGCTATCCACCTGACGTAGATGACTTCTTGCAAGGAGCCGAGGAAGTTGACAAATGGCAAGATACAGAATATGTCACCAACAACGCGTCGATTCTAGTCGGTACAACAAGCGACGCAGTGACACACTTTATCAGCCTGGTGACAAAGTATGGATATGGACCCCAGTGTGCCGCTGCGGACTCTCTGAAAAGCTTCTTTGCCGATACTTTGGCCCTTATGAAGTACTTTACCGTATCAGCGACATCACTTACGAAGTCAGATTCACTAGACAAGAGAGCTCAAGACGCCGCAATTCCACATAAGTGGTACATATAGTCCGCATGAATCCCTATCATGACAGATCGTCGAAAAGGATTGAGAATGCGCATGCATCCTTTCGCTGTCTCAAGAATCTGGACGGTGCGTCTGACGAGGGGGATAAAGCCGGGACAGGTTAGCCGTGTTCAAGCAGCGCGCCGCGACCATCGTGGCACGAGCACCAGGCCGGACCCGGCTCGCGTACGCCACACGCTCATGTGCTTTAGTTACGCAGAAGTTAGACATCTGTGAAATTCAACTGACTCGAACTTTGACAACCATAATCACTTAGAGTTGTGGGCGCAAGTTCGCCCTAATAAATACGTTTGTTTTATTAGCCTGTCTGCCACAGCATTGCTACAATATATATATATATATATATATATATATATATATATATATATATATATATATATATATATATCTACGAGGCATGCTGGCATTGACGGACGGCGACGCCGACTGCAAAAATCAGCCAAATGTGTCCATATAATTGCTAATGCAATAAAGTGCTCTCAAAAATAAAGAAGTATATACATATATATAGTCGACTCTAGTTAATTCAAACTCCAAAGGAACTCTGCATTTTGTTTGAATTATCAAGAAGTTTGAGTTATGAGAAGTTCTCAGATATACGCTTGTGAGGGAGGTGACACCTTACATCATAATTAAGCATTGATTTTATCAGATTGAAATTTTTTAAAACATTTTTAACCCCTAACTGCATGCAATGAACGGAAAACAGAGGTGTAAGGGCCACAATTTTATCGGCCATTTACTGCTTATCAAACCTTTTAAAGAAATCGTCAACTGCCAACTACTTCTTTGCTAATGTTCCTTCAGCAAAAAGCTCTCTATACCAGTTGAGATGCAGCATGGTTCACTATGCGTGTGCTTCGTTTCAAACATTTGTTTTTTACTAGCAAGGCCTTTTTCCTTGAATACCTAAGGTGATTATTTTTCATTTTTAGGTCATTAGGATTCTATAAGCATGCAACTTTTTAAATAGTAGTGGGAAAGCAGCAGATATTTTCTGTCACGAAACAGCAAAAAGTATGAATTAATCAAATGATGGAGTTTGAATTAATAGGCTTTTGAATACATTGAAAGAATAAAAGGTCATACGAAGAATTGAATTTTGTTTGGGTTAACCGAAAGTATGAATTGTCAGAGTTTGAATTATCGGGAGTCTACTGTATCTAAAGCAAAATGTCCCCATAAGAATGTTCATTTGTACTGGTATTGTAAATAGCACGTTGACAGGTATTTAACCTAAAGACCTCTTCAACACTTTTTTAGCATGTTCAGAAAAATCTTCCTAATGGTATTCGAGGCGGCTGAGAACACAGGAGCCAAACAATGTTTCACAGCATGCTGTCTGAAATTTACAGTGAATTCTGAAAGTCAAAGAGGAATCACTTGCTCCTATTTTGACTGTGAGCCCAAATAGTGCCACCATAAGCCAAATGTCCATGGGTCTTGGCTGATTTGAGCATCATGGGCTGCATTGTTCCTGCGTTGCTGTAGGATGCTGCCATGTTCTTGCGTGCTCACGTGCGATCACATTGGAAGTAATCCGCACCTCCGAGAAAAAGAAATGAAAGAAACAAAGAAAAGAAAGTGCTGAAGGTCATAATGCTCACATATGAGTGTACCTCCTTTTGATCTCCCTTCTGCGTAACTTCCAGTGCACCTACAGGTAAGAAAGAAGAAAAAAGGCGTCTAAATTGAGCAGCAAATTCCTGTAACTTTGCTCGTACTTGACAAATTCTGAAACTTTTTGTTTGTGACGGTGGGTTCATGAGGCAATAAACTCCTTTAGTGGAGCCATTTCATCATTACTTGGAAAAGTTGCAGGGCACCTTTAAACTTTCTTTATTTATTTTACAGCAATGCTTTAATAGGCCCGTAAACAACGTTGAGGTCTAAAACTTGTTATGAAGAGAATAACTGCACACTTGTGCGATGAGAATATGCTGCCACAAGACTTTATTGAATAAGTGCTGTAATAAAGAAGTTACAGGAGATAGACCTACCCATTCATGGCCACTTTGGCTAGTTTCAGTTTCTCCATTCACCTCGCTCGGCCTTTGCCTGGAAGAGGGGTACACATAGCTTGTCATCATGACTCCGCCACATAGCACGACATCAACAACTTATGGTGTTGGTAGGCACCCTACGACTGAGCAAGACTCTCCATGTTGTTCTGTGGCGTGATAACCAAAAAGTGCAGGACGAGGTATTGACGAGTTAAACAAATACACAGTATGGATGACAATTTTGCAGCCTAAACCAAATCATTCTGGACAGGGCCAAGGCACAGTTTGGTATTGCGGAGGAATAATTGATGAACTGAGTATTGTGTAATTTTCCTCTGGGTTAAGTTGCGTCACTTTGCCGGCTAGAGAACTGGTCAGGTTGGGAAAGGGGAACGGAAATTGTTTTTTGAAACCAAGCCTCTACGCCACGTGCATTGCTGTGATATTCGCGAAATGTGATTTGTTGGCCTTTTTTTTATAATAACCGAACTTGTTTTGGAGGTATAAAAAAAGAAAAATGGGGTCTTTGCAGTGTCTCTGTAGATTGCCTTATGCAGAGTGACAAGCCATATTGCCACATTGAATATGCAACATCAAGAGAACAACGAAGAACATGCACAGAGAGAGAAGACGAGGTTCTCTTCCGATCAGTTTGCCAGCGTTCTGGTACAATTAAAATGAGTTTCCTGTATTCGACTGCTGCTGTTTCTGCATTGTGACACTGGTGGAGGTGCTGGGCACATGTTCGGGACGCCTGACAACAGCCCCACATCTAGTCCAGAAAGACGTCCGCGCATCGACACCCCCGTTCACCGCAGCAACCGGCGCCTGTTAGGCCTCAGCCCGGAGTTTGGTCCATTGCCGGAAAGCGTGACTGTGCCAGAAAGCATGACGGCGCCTGGAAGCACTGGCCCCAACATGTCCAGCCCAAGCACGACACAGGTGACTGTTTTGAACCCTCGACTTCCGCCTGACTTCCACGGAAACGCATATGAGGATGCACATGACTGGCTCGAGGAATTCGAGCACACAGCGAATGTTAACGGGTGGAACACCACACAGAAATTGGGCTACGTTTATTTTCCGCTTCAGGACGGAGCCCGAACATGGTTCACGAATCGCGTGTGGTCGTCTTGGGACAAGTTCTGGCAGAAGTTCCTCGACACGTTCGCGAGCACTGAAAGACGAGAAATCGCGCAGCCTCTCCTCGAGTCACGGATTCAGAAACCAAATGAATCCGTTACGATGTTTGTTGAAGACATGGCGCAGCTATTTCGTCGAGCAGATCCTAATATGCCCGAAGCCAAAAAGGTTAGCCACCTCATGCGGGGCGTTAAGGAGCAGCTCTTCGCTGGTCTCGTACGAAACCCACCTACAAGTGTGGATGAATTCTCCAAAGAGGCGACATCTATCGAACGCGCACTGCATCTACGTTATCGCCAGTATGACCGCCCAACCCACAGTGCACCGATCAGCGTGGCAGCCACGACCACAACAACAACACCCGACGAAGGTTCTTTGCGCCAACTAATACGAGAAATCGTACAAGAAGAGGTCAAAAAGCTCGTCGCCAAACCGAATGACTGCGCGATTGCCTCAGTAACGGAAGTTGTACGCCAGGAGATCAGGCAAGCGCTCTCGCTTCCTGAGCCGAACACGAGCACTCCCAGGGCAAGCTATGCAGACGTAGTTCGCCGACAGCCAGCGAACGTGCCGACACCACATCAGTACCACCAGCAACATCCGCCGACAGCGCCTTGGTACTACAGAGAAACTTCGACGCCGAGTTGGCCACCACTTCGCAAAACTGACATCTGGCGTACCCCTGATCATAGGCCCCTGTGCTTTCACTGTGGGGAAGCAGGCCACATCGTCCGGTATTGCCCGTATCGCACCGCAGGGTACCAAGGGTTTCCTTCCACTGTTCCTCGGCGCCATTTCAACGGAACACCTGACGTCGACACGAGTGTCATGACCCCGCGAGACGTTCCTCCTGGGTTTCGGTCTCGCTCACCCTCTCCTGGGCGTTATTCTCCATCCTCTAGACAGAGCACCACTGACATGCCAAGAGGGAGATCTCCTAGTCCACGCCGGGGAAACTAAAAGCAGCGACCTCAGGGGGATAGGTTGCGAATCGTCGAAGTGCTGAAAATCCCCCAATACTGCCGAGCGAAGAGAGACACAATTTCAATGAATTGACGAAAGATGGGGTTGTTACTGCCGAAGTTGCAATTACGATTGACGGACATGGCGTCATGGCATTGGTCGACACTGGCGCGGACTTCTCAATAATGAGTGAGAGTCTGGCAGACACGCTCAGGAAGGTTAGAATGGAATGGAGAGGACCGCAGATTAGAGGAGCTGGAGGGCAGCTACTCACACCTACCGGAAAGTGCACCGCAAGAATGAAGATAGGGGATGCATCCTTCGTCGCAACTTTTGTTATTCTTTCTGAGTGTTGCAAACAGGCAATCTTGGGGATGGATTTCTTGCGTGAATATGGTGCCATCATCAATATTCCGGACGGTGTACTGACCTTTTCAGCGGATCAAAGCGCAGCGCTACACCGAAAATCCCTGCGAGTGATTGACAATGTCACCGTACCTCCGCTATCGTGCCGCCTTGTTTCAGTCACGTGCAGCGAGCAGAATACTGGAGAAGGAATCGCTGAACAAGCATTGACGCTTCTACTCTCTCGCGGTGTTGCAATTGCCAGAAGTGTCGTCAATGTTGTGTGCGGTGAAGCAGAGGTTCTGTTAACGAATTTTACCAACGAGCGACGGCACATTACACAAGGCACTACAGTTGCCTACTTCGACGAGATCACCGAAACCCGCGAGTGCTGTGTAGTACAACAGGACGAGCCGCAAGCCACGTCAGCCCCACCACCTATTGACGTAAGCACGGATTTGTCACCAGCGCAGAGACAGCGTCTAGTAGATCTTCTTCACCAGTTCAAAGACTGTTTTTCATCGACCTCAAGGGTCAGTCAAACGCCACTGACGAAGCATCGGATAATAACGGAGGAGACGGCAAGGCCAATACGACAGAACCCATACCGCGTAGCACCGAAAGAGCGTGAAGCAATCCAGGAACAAGTGAAGAAAATGCTCGATGATGACGTCATCTAGCCGTCAAAAAGTCCTTGGGCATCGCCGGTAGTGCTGGTTAAAAAGAAAGACGGAAGCTTGTGATTTTGTGTCGACTACCGCAAGCTGAACCGTGTGACAAAGACGTATACCCATTACCGCGCATCGATGATTCACTCGACAGGCTGAGGTAAGCACGCTACTTTTCGTCAATGGACCTCAAAAGTGGGTATTGGCAAATTGAGGTCGACGAGCGAGATAGAGAAAAAACGGCTTTTGTAATGCCTAACGGACTTTATGAATTTAAAGTCTTGCCATTCGGATTGTGCTCAGCCCCCGCAACATTTCAAAGACTGATGGATACCGTTCTGTCAGGCCTTAAGTGGCAGACATGTCTGGTCTATCTGGACGACGTCATTGTTTTTTTCAAAACATTTGAGGAACACCTGAGCAGGCTGCTATCGGTATTCAGGGCAATAAGGTCTGCCGGCCTGACACTGAAACCCGAGAAGTGTCATTTCGCTTTCAAGGAGCTCCAATTTTTAGGCCATGTGGTGAGCCATGAAGGTGTTCGACCTGATCCCGATAAAATTGCGGCCGTCAGAAAATTTCCGGTGCCAAAAGACAAGAAAGCACTCAGGCGTTTCCTTGGCCTATGCGCATACTACCGAAGGTTTATTGCCAATTTCTCCCACATAGCCGCGCCGTTAACACGACTCACAAGAGAAGACGTTTCGTTCACATGGGGCGACGATCAACAGGTGGCATTTGACTATCTCTGACAACGCCTGCAGACTCCACCTGTGCTTGCTCACTTTGATGAGGATGCTCCTACCATGGTCCACACAGATGCCAGCAACGTGGGTTTAGGCGCTGTACTCGTCCAGTGGGAAGACTCAGCCGAGCGTGTGATCGCATATGCTAGTAGGACGCTTTCCCGCGCCGAGTCCAACTACTCCACAACGGAAAAAGAGTGTCTTGCTGTCGTATGGGCGGTTATGAAGTTTCGTCCGTACCTATATGGTCGTTCCTTCCACGTAGTCAGCGACCATCATTCCCTCTGCTGGCTGACCAACTTGAAAGACCCGTCTGGTCGGCTCGCACGGTGGAGCTTACGCCTTCAAGAGTTTGATATGACGGTCGTGTATAAGTCCGGACGGCAGCACGCCGACGCCGATTGCTTATCAAGGTCACCGATAAAGCGCGACGATGACACAGAAGATGACAGCATGGCGTTTGTAGGAGTCGTCGACATCACTACGATTTCGTGCAAGCAGAAAGAAGACAGTGAGTTGCTTCCCCTTATTGAATTTTTGAATGGCCGGACAACAACCGTTCCTAGAAGATTTGCAAGGAGCCTGCCGTCATTCTGCTTACGTAGTGGTGTTCTCTATAAGAAGAACTTTTCTCCCAGAGGAAGCACCCACCTACTTGTCGTTCCGACGTCACTCCGTGAGGAGATACTTTATGCTTGCCACGATGAGCCAACGTCTGGTCATCTCGGATACACACGCACATTGGCCAGAATCCAACAGAAATACTACTGGCCAAGACTTCCAGCTATTGTGAAGCATTACGTGCGCACGTGCCTCGATTGCCAACGACGAAAATCGCCACCGTTAAAACCAGCTGGACTATTACAACCAATTCGAGTGCCCACGGTACCTTTTGCCCAAATTGGAATGGATCTCCTTGGACCATATCCGACTTCCCATGCTGGCAACAAGTGGGTAATAGTCGCCACTGATTATCTTACGCGCTACGTGGAAACAAAGGCTTTGTCAAGTGGCACCGCCGTTGAAACCGCACGATTCTTCGTAGAAAATATCGTCCTGAGACACGGTGCTCCGACAATCATAATAACAGATTGAGGTGCCGCTTTCATGGCCGCGCTGCTGAAGACAGGGCTTGAGCTCAGTGGAACAGCCCATCGGAAAACCTCTTCCTATCATCCACAAACCAATGGCTTAACAGAACGCCTCAACAAGACTATTGCCGACATGTTGAGTATGTACGTCGACGTGGATCACAAGAACTGGGACGACATCCTGCCGTACATCATGTTCGCCTATAATACAGCGCAGCAAGAAACTACACGAAGAACGCCATTCAGTCTCCTTCATGGCCGTGAAGTGACGACGATGCTTGACGCCATGTTACTGCATGACTGCAATGACATCGATTCGGACGCTGTATCTTTTACCCAACGAGCAGAAGAAGCGAGGCAGCTTGCGCGCATCCGAATCACCCAGCAGCAAAATTGCGACGCCCAACGTCATAATCTGCGACACCGACATGTCGTCTATTGGGCCGGCGACAAAGTCTGGGTATGGAGTCCTATCTGCCGCCGGGGACTGTCTGAAAAATTGCTGAAGAAGTATTTTGGCCCATACACAGTTTTACAACGCCTGAGCGACGTTAATTAAGTGGTCGTTCCTGACAGTCCCTCGACAACTCGCCAACAAAAACCAGAAATCGTGCACGTTGTACGAATGAAGCCCTACTTTTCGGACTGATATACACCATACATCTACTACACCGTCTTTTGTAGAAGAGCATCGGGACGCTGCTCTCTGGAGGGGGGCAAATGCCACATTGAATATGCAGCACCAAGAGAACAACGAAGAACGCGCGCAGAGAGAGAAGAAGACGAGGTTCTCTTCCGATCAGTTTGCCAGTGTTCTGGTACAATTAAAGTGAGTTTCCTGTATTCGACTGCTGCTGTTTCTGCATTGTGACAATATTATTGACATTGACATCACACTTATGCACAGTATACATGCTTGGTACTACCCAATATAGATTGAAATAAAGGGCTCTAAAGCAGTTCCTGGAAGCTGCACATGAATCTTTTATTAGACTAGATCAATTTAGCCATTTTGTATGCCAAACGTTAGCTGACAAACTATGTTGTCGAAATCATTGCTCTATACATACTAAAAATGGTGCTCTTTGCATTTTCTCTCTCTCTCTCTCCTCTCTTTTACTCACTGTTGCACGACTAGGATGATTGCAGCAAGGCACTGGTATCTAAATTCTTAATATGTAGGAGATAGTATAAAACAGCTTAAAATGACAGCAGGTGTTGTTCATGTTGCCATTTGGTTACTACGGCGGGTGTCTAAAAAGCTGTCTACGTTGAGTGCATTCTGCTATCTGTTGTATTGCTAATACTTGAATATTTCCTTTGTTATGTGTGTTGTATAACCTTTTTCTATATAAGTAAAACATAGTATTGATTAGCTATATTCACTTGACCAATTGGGTAATTAGTGTGGAAAGGCTTGAAAGTAAAAAGTAACATTCTCCTTGCCTGTTTTATTTTGTTGAAATTTATCAGGCATAAAGCAAACCTTACAGACTACAGGTATAAGTTGTTTCGTATTTTTATGCTGTGCAAACTATTTCAGTAATGCATCAATGTATAGATTCATTCAAAGCATCACATTGCATTTTTCTGGTGTGTGTGTGTGTGTGTGTACATGGCCGATGGTATGTATTTTAGTGCAATGTTTAGCTATTTTTATTTTTATTTATGCATGCTCTGTTTTTACGGTGGGTTTTTAACTTTTTATCTAGGTTTTGAGCGTGGCTTTTGCCTCTTGTTAGCAAAGTATAGACTGGCAATCTTCGTGTACATTCTCAACCTGGATCACAGTGGATGAGTGGGTGCCAAATTCAGTGTTCTTTCATTATTACTGTTTTGTAGCATATATTTGCAGCATATTTTTTTTCTTTGTCTAATAAATATTTTATTGCACAGGAAGATATTTTTTATATAATAAAAATAATAGATTAAATAATAACTATGAGCTGGAAATGTTCAAAAGAACTTGGTTTCAACAGAGTTGGTGATAATAGTTCGGAAAATACCTGCCATAGTAGCCCAGTGTCTGTGGTGTTGCACTGCTGTGCTTACAGTTGTGAGTTGCATCATGGCTGTGGCAGCCACATTAGAGTGGTGAAGTGCAACAATACTTTCATTTAGGCGCAATTTAAAAAAACCCTCGTGGTAAAAATTCATCCAGTCTCTCACACTGATGTGCCTCAAGGCCAGTTCATGATTTCAACACTTAAGACACCAGAATTTTATTTAAATTTTTTAGTTCACAGAATATCATTTAGATGTACTTGAAGAGCTGAGCTCAGCAGCTCAGTATGTCAACATGTGTTATCTCGTTGAAAACAGGTTGGTACATGTGTCATGTTTTTTCGTCAGTGTGACCTTTTTAGCATCATTTTATTTTACTACAAACAAGTTCTCTGTTGACATTGTTTACTTTTAATATTGGTCGTGCTGCAGTTATGCAGGCATACATTAATACATGAAGGCTTTTGCAGGGCAGAAAGGCACTTACTGAGTAAGTAAGTTTCACCACTAAGTAAATACTAGCAATTTTGTGTATCCAACACAATTGACTATGTGTGCATGGGACTAAAAAATTATGGAATGATTGAAGAATGTATTTTCTCTTAGAGAAAGTACACAAGTTTGTTTATTGTGATCAGTACTTCTAGCATTATTAGCAGCTTCAAAATCATTGCATTTTTGTATATAGCATAATTGCTCAGAATTCTAACAATTCTGTTTGCTTTCTTTTTGTCCCTTATTTTAATTGTGAAATTTCTTGATCTCAGACAATGCTCGTGGATGGAATAGTTTTTTAATGTGTTACTGGATGAGTTCGAGTTTCCTAATAAGAAGAGGCAGTTTGACCTTTGTGTACATGAGCATACGCCAACCTGCATCTGTGTCAACTTCTCCCTTTCATATTATTGCATGCACAGAATGGCTCACATTTTAGTCAACTGAAAGCAACCTACGTGAAAGATCTTATGATTTTGAAACAAGAGTTTTACTCGTACACATGCAGGGTGATTTAATTTATGCATCCTAAAATCTTCAAAAATAACGAAAATTCAATATTTGCTTGCTGTCTTCATAATTACTTTTTAGTTTGAGCATATATCTTATGATCACTTGTTATATTAATTACTTGTGTAATTAAGGGCATGTAATTAGTTATTTTTAATTAGTGAAGCAAGGTGGTCAGGTCGGAGGGTTGAAGGCCTTTCTGTGAACAGCCCATTGTTCCTATACGATATTGGGGAAGAAGGCCTCTGGTAATTATTGTGCAGTGATGAAACAAAACAGACTTCACTGGCAAAAAGAAAGCAAACATGAACGCAACTAGCAGACAACCAGAATCACATCACTGTTCATGGCAGCGATTGCAGGGGTGTTAGCTTTTCTGCATTCATCAACCCATACACCCCATTAGTGCTAGAATCGTAAGCAGAGATTATACGTTCGTGAAGCAGATCAATGGTCGATATGGTGACATGCGCTCATCATGAGCGTCCCTGAACAGTATGGCAGAAGTGTTCTGTATTTTTATTATGGTTTCTCGCTGGCTAAATGGCCAGATTTCATTCCTGAATTATTTTACCACCAGTAGTTTTCTGAAGATAGTGGGCTTTTCAGAGGAAGTGCTTCAATTCTCTCATTTGAGGCAACTGCCTATTTTCACTATTTAAAAAGATATTTATATTTATTTAATTACTGTCAGACTGATGTCTTTAGTTATGTTCAGATGTCTGTTGCCACAGTAAAGGTAATTATTGAGGTGGCAAGGAAGTATTGAGTTCCTCTTTGTTTTTAGTATCTTCGAACACATTTTTTAAAAACCCTGTATAGTTCATATGTATTGGGTGTGTGCCACACCCTTAAGTGGCAGTGCTGTTATCGAATGTACCACCGAACCCACTGTGCAGCCTTTCCCATCATGCCAGCTGCATTTGCATGTATTTGCCTGCATTATCGTTCATAGTAGTGAAAATAGCCAGTTTTGACATTTGTGCAGCGATGGGTTCTCTAGTGTCTCAAATGTTGACAAAGGGGCTAAACTGCAGCAAAGCGGGCTGTATTATATTATAGTTCTGCAGGAGAAATGAGAATCAGTGTCCGAAAAAGAAAAAAAAAATGGTGCTTATAACAATATATATATATATTATGAGATCTAACAGACAATAATGCCAAGGAATGTATGGGGGAGGTTATTAGACCAAATTGTAATGTAAATGTGAAGAAAGAAAAGTGGGTGAAAAGATAACTTGCAGTGAGCAGGAACCGATCAGATAATTTGCAGTGAGCAGGAATCGGTTCCTGCTCACGGCAAGTTATCTTTTCACCCACTTTTCTTTCTTCACATTTACATTACAATTCGGTCTAATAACTTAACTTCTATACATTCCTTGGCATTATTGTCTGTTAGTTAGATCTCGCTATTATTGTGTCAAAACACGGAAAAACGAGCCCTTAAGTATACACTTCTTTCCCTTATATATATATATATATATATATATATATATATATATATATATATATATATATATATATAAAATCAGAGGTGAGACAGCTGCGCATACTGCACATTTTTTATACATTTCCGTTTTTTTGCGCCCAGCTGCTCCAAAAGCATAAAAAACGCGAAAATTGCGCTGTACTACTCCCAAACAGCTTCGAAAACTAGAATTTTGATGCGAACCTCAGCTCTAGTGGGAAAATAGGCCGAGTTGACTAATAAGATGCGCCCAATCACGTTTTTTTTCTTACTTTGCACTATTTGGTGACGAAGGCTCCCATGATGCCATCATAATCTCCTCTAAACTGTTGTATATATACGTGACCCCGCAAAAGTGTGCTGCCGTGCGTTGAGTGTGCTGCTTCTACTAGCTAGGCTGTGTGTTCTGGTGCCACTGTCACCTTGTGAAAACCACTCAGTCGAGTGGCAAGCGTAGAGGGATTGACGCTCAGGTCTTTGTTGTGCAGAGCGTGTTCCTCGGTTCGCTGCGGTTTTCATTTCGACGCTGCTGGGTGCAGTTCTTTACGCGCGCGCGCATTTTCCATGAGCGAGTAACTGTAAACGTGGAGTCATTTCACTGCACGCGACACATCTCCTGGATACTCTAGCGCGTGGGTTCTCAAAATAGGTTCCATGAGCTTCAGAACGCGTACAGCCCATTCTTGGTTCACGCCCATTAGTTGCTAACTTATTTAGACAAATGAGTTCTCATTGCATTTTGCATTTTAAAAAGCCATTGCACGCGAAATCCGCGCATCACTGTCTGCAGGTAGAGAGAAACACTTGGTTATTTGCGAAGCCGTGGTGACAGAACATGCGTTCAAATCATTTTAAACTATATGAATGGGCACCTCGGCGCTTTATTTGTTACTCAAGACACATCGGCGATAACATGTCACAGTTTTTATGAATAGTGATTCGCCACTGCTTCATTTTGTAATCTAAACTCTCAACCATAGCCTCCTCTATGGAGGCTATGTCTCAACGTGCGCTTTAAGAGGCGTCGCTGCATGTATTCCGGCTTTGGGCTATGCGTTTAGGTTTGCCTGATTGGTGTTTTGGTCGGCGGCAATATGACTTCGTTTTCTTTCTTTTCTTCTTATGCAATAAAACTGGCCTCTGTATGTTCGGTTTTTTGTCTGCGTGGACATGGAATTTCTTATCTGCGCTGTGGGAGTGCGAGTCGCGGAGTGCATCTACGGTAATGACCTACGATTAAAAAGAAAAAGAACTGGTCAATGTTTGTGGTATTCATAACACACGTGGTTGCTCACATTGAGAGGTGTTATCAGTAACATTTGATCACTTATCACTCAGTATCATATGTACACGCTTTACGAGATATACGGTGCCGTGAGGTTTCTTGATCCGGCGGTGCAGCGCACTTTTGTTGTTTGTTAAAAGCTCTTGACAGTATCATGTCAGGCTTTCCTTTAAGCGAAGGACCACTGTTACGTAACCAAAATTTTTGTGCAATCACAGTTTTTGAGTTTCTTTTTGAGTGTGATGCGTTTTTTTTTTTTTGTTTCCGGAGAACCTAGTTTTCAACAAAAGCTTTTTGTAATCAATATTATTCCACATGTTTGTTAGAAGGGCCAGATAGCTCAGGTGGTACGTAAAAAGGTAGTGCAGTTTATACCTGGCAATAATCTGTTTAAAATCTTCCTTCAAAAGGTATTTCAGTGTTATATGTGTACCATAATCCAAATAATATATGCACCGGTGCCCCCACATTGCTAAATATTTGTATTTTCAAGGTCCCAGGATGACATAATAAATGCCACTAGCTGCTTCGAAGCAAGATTTTTCTGCTCCAAAATTGAAATATTGCTGCTCCAAAAACTGCTCCCAATTTAGTCTCAGCCCTCTCACTCCTGATATAATCAATATAGAAGTTGACACTGCCATAATACTGACTTCTAAGCATCATGTTTCATATATTCAAAATGAACTCAAGCCATAATTCTCATTGTTTGAATTCATCACTCTGTAAATTGTACTGATTTTGATATACACATCCAGAAGAAAAATAACATGCAGGTAATACACAAAATACACAGTTATGCTACGTCTGCGAGTCTTTATGCTATTCCATAACTTGTGAGCATGCATCAGAAACATTTTATGCCATAATATAAACCATAAGAGCTTGTTACTCCAGAAAGCTAGGAAACAAGAAGAAAAAATGTGCAGGTTCTCTAAGTTGTTTGCATTTGACAATTATTCTGCAATAATGCATGTTTTGAGCTATTTAAAAAGAAGAGCTTGGGTTGTGAGGCAGGCTCTGATCACATTTCAAAGGCACCTGTGCGACGGTATCAGCAAACATGCACTTCGTGCAGCAAAAGGGGCATAGCCAGGGTTGTTCAACCCCCCACCCCTGCCCCCTTAAAACTTCAACTTTGCTTGCACACATATACACACACATACAAACATACTTAAAGTATGGCCAACTCACCCGCCACCCTCCTATCTCGATAACAAATTTCTGGCTATGCACCTGTCATGCAGTGCACACTTTGTAGCCACTTTTCTAGCTCATTAATGGGGAAAAGTTGTGTCGACAAATAAAAATTAAAAGAGAATGATGATCAGCAAAAATTATTCCCGATGGATAGTAGTTACTGGAATGTACCAAGGTGCAACTGGTCATGTGTAACATTATAAATTTATGCAAGCGTGCATGGTGCACACATCAACTCCAACAAAAGAATTCATTATGATGCATTCGTGTGTGTAGTGGCACTAGAATGTACCTAAAGCATTGCGTACCTTTAGTATAAAATATCATGCTTTCTATGTCAGTTATGATAGAGAATAAAATTAATCAAATTATATTGCCTAGAAGGTAAACTTACTTTACTCGTGCTGCCATTGCCTCTGAGTCTGCTGCTGAATGTTGCATAACTACTGTATTTTTAATGAGTTTGAAATACAGACAAGCTATGTTTTATGACTGTGTTTGTCTACCTTTCATTTTGTCATTCTGCTTGTGTACAAAACATTGGCTGTTATGGAATGCAACCAACTCACCCAAACCGGTGCCCCACATGTTGGGGTTTTTATTTGTGGTAATGAGCAGCAGGTCTACTTGAAAGGAATTTCAAGTTTTCTTTGCTTTGGATTTTTTTTAATTAACATTGCCTTGAAGCAGTTAATGGGATTGATGTCTTTGATAGGTTGCAAAGTAGCATATTGAGTTTGGCCAAGTTGTAGATGTTAGAATGTACAGCCCTAGTTGCATTGCAGTGGGAAAATTGTCAGTTTGTTGCCAATGTTTCTCTATGCACTTACAAACTTAGTGTACTACAATTGGATTTTTTATGTTTTTTTTTTCTGTTATGCTGCTCAAAGTATAAATGTCACCTTTAAATGTAATGACTTATGGCATTGCACGAGCTCTGTGTTTTTATTTATTTTGAGGTATCACAAGTGCACACAGTTGTATTGTGAAACACTTGAGCCAGCTCCATAAAGAGGCTTGCAGATTGCAATGAGAAGAAACAGTTAGTGCAAAGTGTCGGCAGTGTCGGCCCCTGTTAGACTGAACTCATAAGAATGGGGCATGAGCAAAATTTTCTCTGTCAAATTGGAAGTACCTGGCTATGCAACAGGCATATTGTAGTCTGTGTCATCAGTTTCCTTTTGTGCACCTTTGCTGTGTGTTCACACTGGCTTTGTCGGCAGCCGGAGTACACTTACGTGTTTGCTGTGCACTCGCATGTAGCTTTTTAGCAATGGATTTCACTGTAGATACAAAATAAAAAGCATACTTGAACATTCTTTTTCTAAGTTCCTTTGCATTTCAAGGATGTAATGTATAATCAATGGTGTACATTGTGCAGGCTGTCCTAGCTTTAACCTACACCGAGTGTTAGCATTCTAAGCTAAAATCTCGGAAGACGCACACATTTATGTAATATATATATATTTTCATGTCTCAGTCCTCTTCCACCCTCATGGACTCATACGACTTTATCATAATGCGTTTGTATGTACCGCACGAGGACTTGTTCATCTCTTTGCTAAGCAAAGAATTTCATACTTAAACACTCTTTTGTGAAAATATTTTGCCATATTGTGGCATGAACTAAGCTGTACCATTGATGTTGAACCCGGTCAACCGAGCAGTAGGATAGTAAACTTGAATGCAAGAACCATAAAGCTCATCTGATTTTGTCAGCTTTGCACCTCATTCATTGTGCCATAGCGTCTAGCATGTTAGAATGCCTGCTGCTATGTTTTCGCACATGGTGTAGTGGTTGTACATACTGTAAATATTGCAATGCTTCAGAATTACTCATGGAGACATCCTTTTGATACATTGTGGCATGATCCTAAAATGACCCCTGACCGCATTTTGTGTCACTTGTGTTTTTTGTGCCGTATCTGCTGTGTGTTCTGTTGACGATTGGCATCTGGTTTTTCAAATCTGTATACATTTGTGGTGATGTGTTGTGATCACATTGTGTTACATTTTAGAACATGGAAGCCACTGAGGAAATAAAATTCCTGAATCTGCCCATGCATGTGTGCTTTGTTTTATCATCATCATCAACCTCACTATGTCTACTGCAGGACAAAGGCCTCTCCCACGATCTGCCAGTCATCTCGGTCCTGTGCTTGCTGCTGTCACTTTACTCATGCAAACTTCCTAATCTGATCTGCCCACCCAACTTTCTGTCTCTCCCTAACTCGCTTGCCTTCTCTGGGAATCCAGTCAATTATCCTGAATGACCAGCGGTTAACCTGCCTACGCGCTACATGCCCGGTCCATGCCCGTTTCTTCTTCTTGATTTCAACTATTTCTTTTTAACTTTTATATACAGGGTGATTTAGAAAATGTGTTTTAAATTTTCTATCAAAGGAAAGGATAACTAAATTAGTTATTTCAAATTGCTTTTACTATAACTGCCAGCGTTTCAACAGGTGTCAATGTATGAATGGGGCAGTTATCAAACTTATAAATGTAATCTATTCATTTGACATCCTGCTGTCTGTCTTTCTCTTCTTCACTGCTGCTCTTTTTTTTCCCGCTCTAACTGAGCTGCACTATAGCGATACGACATGATAATGGTCACACCTCTTGCGAAGATTTTGCGCACCTCTTGGGAGCGAGCTGAGGAGGTTCCCGCCCTTTCTCTTTTTTTTTTTTGACTTTTGTGAGACACCCCCCTCCTCTTTAACAGCGCACTGACCAGCATTAAGCAGAAAAACAGAAGAAAAAAACTTGAACGCTTGCGCTTCGCCTTCAAGAGTAAAACGCAATAGCATAATCAGGGCCCTGTGCATCGGCTAGTTTGCCTTCAGCCCTAGCTGCATGCCTCAGCTGTGCCATAAGGAAACGAACAACTGTGTGCTTACCATTGGCCATTTCAGGTAATCTTTGAATGCCTACTGCTCGTACATTTGTTTGCCCACTACGCAATAATTGTTCGTTTCGCGAATCACCGGAGGGCCCTTATACGTCCGTTAGGGAACAGGCGAGTCTACGCAGCTGTTCACTTGGTTGATTCTTTTGCTGGTGACGATTGTTAAATATGTCTGTGCGCTTTGTGATGGGTAGACCTTTAAAACATCCATTCGTTGCGTGATTCACGCGTTTCGACGCCTGGCGTGATGTGTACGCTTGTGCCCCGCAATATTACATGCATTAAGGGACACTAAAGGCAACTATTAAGTCGACGTTGATTGTTCAAATAGCAGTCCAGAAACCTCGTAATGTTACGTTTGTGCCAAGGAAGGGCTTATTTTGAGGGACATTAAACCCTACATATCAATCGGGGATTATTTTGAAATAAATAACGTTTTAGTGGTCCTCATTGGGTTAGCGCACTTCATATTACCTGCCTCAAGAAGCGGACCGACCGGACCGCCTCACGTCACTGTAGCCGTGCACAACATTGTCCGGCTTTGCTGTGCTAGTAGCAGCAGACCGAAAGCAGCGGGAGCCACAGCAGCAACGGCCATTGATCAATTTCCCGCCATTGTCTTCGAGATCGCCGACGCTTTTGTTTCAACTGCGCCCCGCTATGTGGCCCGTAGGGGCCATATACAGTTACTCAGATGAAACTGCATCGCCGTGCCTTCTGACGTGGTGAGCGCGCATGCGTGTCTTTTCATTTTCACATCCGTATCTTTCTACTCGCTTGAAGCAGACCAAGTGATTACATGTAGCGTTCCGCGCTAGGCGTCGCTTTACTTCTTCACAATCCGTGACGCGCTCAGTTCGACGGTGACACGTGGCTCGCTTCACAGACAACGCAGAGCAGCGTTTCTAGTGTTTGCCCCGCCGCGGTGGTCCAGTGGCTAAGGTACTCGGGTGATGACCCGCAGGTCGCGGGATCAAATCCCGGCTGCGGCGGCTGCATTTTCGATGGAGGCGGAAATGCTGTAGGTCCGTGTGCTCAGATTTGGGCGCACGTTATAGAACCCCAGGTGGTCCAAAATTTCCGGAGCCCTCCACCACTGCGTCTCTCATAATCATATGGTGGTTTCGGGACGTTAAACCCCATATATCAATCAATCTAGTGTTTCGCGGAAATTTGAGTGTCGGCGTCGACGTAAGCGTCGTTGGTAGAGCGCGAAAAATCAACGTTGTTCGCGAGTGAGAAGACAGAGTAGATACAAATAAATCACTAATGAAGAATATCAGTCGTCGTGAGGATCGGACCAACGTGTTCTGCGTGGCTAGAAGGTGTTCCATGTTAGGCGCACAAGCGTTCTTTTGCTCAAGGCACGTGTAAAGAAGAGACGCAATGTGTATGGCACCGGTTCGCCACTATGACAAGAGATGCTATTAGGACATGGCGAGCCGCATACCCTTCACCGCAAACTTGCCCCCATCGAATTGAGCGCGTCACGGATAGAAAAAGGAAAGCGACGCCTGGCGCACAACGCTACAGGTAATCGCTTCTTCCGCTGCAAGAGGGTTAAAAATATATATGGGTGTAAAAGTAAAAGGACGCGCATGCGCACTCACCACTTCAGATGGCGCGGCGATGCAGTTTTGTCTAGAGTTACTGTATATGCTGCCTTTATGCTTCCGTAGGGAGCATATACAGTAACTCTAGTTTTGTCTGAAGCCCTTTTATCAGATTACGGTCGTCGCTCGCGCGCCCAGACTTATTTTGCAGACGGGTGTACATTTAAAGATGATATTTGTCTCGGCACAAGTATAGATTCTGTGGTGTACGGGATGGTGCGTGTAGTCGAAACATGAGAGGGGGCGAGAAAACTTCAATTCGTGGAAGGATCAAAGGTCTTCCTCCTCGGGTGAAGCCCTTAGTACGGGGCCCCATTGGCTCGCGCCACTCCACGTGCCCGCTGCATCAGCGGGCAGTGCTCTTGTGGCTCTCAGCTAGTCACCGCGGTCTGCGAGGAGGAATGTGAGGGTGAAGAAATCGGGGGTGTAGCCCTGTGGGTATGGATATTCTCAGGTGCAGCGATAAACGTGCGGTAGGCTTCGCTGCGCGGTAAGGGTGGTATGAGGCATGTTGCATGGGGTGGAAGAGATAAAGTAGGAAAAGTCCGGGGAAAGTTAGTCTGAAGCCGCCGCCACGGAGCAGGTTTCTCTCGGTTGAGTGATTTGTGTGGTGGTTGGCAGTGCATGTGGCTTTGTCTGCAATGTAGTAGCGTTTCACTGTTTAGTTTAGCGAGACCGGCTCGCAACTTCATTCATGTCGTGATTGCCTCGCTGGAGATTCATAATCACTCTCGAGTAGATTTTAAGTGTGAAAATTCGTAGTTTTGTGTCAATGAAGGTAGACATTATTTGCCACAAATCTAAGCATTAGCGGACGACTTTCTAAAATTAAAAGTTCTATTTGACATATGGCATTTCCAGAAAACAAGGCATCCGAATCTCAGGATAGTGCATGCATACGATAGATATGTGTCCCTATGGAGCACCGATAGCTGATTTCGCGCTTTATCCCTTACAGCGATAGGCCTCTTCAGAAACATGTGTGTAGAATAAGCGCGCCTTTGTAAGCGGAGCGCCAACTTCGCGCTCCGCTTACAAACTCCTCGCTGCGCATGACTGCAATACTTGACTGAGCTGTTCAAAGCAGTGTTTTTGCGCTAAGCGCTTTTTTTTTTTTTAGCTATGTTCAAAGGTTGGTTCATCACTCCTTCAAATGAAAGTGTTTGTCTATATTATTTTTGTGTAAATATAATTTTGTGCTTTCTATCGACATTTGTATGGCTGATATTATTCCAAATGTGGACTAAAATTATTCAATGAATGTTACTCCAGGCATCCTTAGTCTTAAGTCATATACTAGGGAATAGTGCAACCTGCTCTTTGTGTCTATTTACCCTATTCAATCTACGGCACATCTTCGCATCATCATGGCGATGCTAACAGATCTTGCATTGTTGGCTACACGTTGTCGTCGTATGTGTTTTTTGTTTATGTTATCTTATAGCTATGCGATATATTACATTATCTCCGCGGTCGTCACATTTTTCGTCGATGATGTATTCATGTATTAATGGCTCAACACGTGTGCCTGTTTCTCCATCGCATGAACAAGTGCGTACAACATTAATTAATGTGAACAAGCGACTACCATATCCCAACCAGATGAGGGAATAACTCGTAAGGTGAGACAGTGAAGCGTGGTTTAACGATTTAACATTGGGTTCTGTAGCTTTGGGGGCACTTGGGAGTGCTATGTGTGACACAAAATCACTGGCCTATTACTATAATTCAATTGCCCTGCTGTCACGCGTGCATGCACTGGTACGCATGGGCATATTTCACTCTGATCGCGAGCACTCGCTGTCTTACATGGGCGCCGTGAACAGTGCAGGCAGGGCTGAGCATGCGCCTTACGTTGCTTTGTGCTCGTTTCACAATATCGAATGGCATTATTTCTAGCACTAGCCGTGCAAGAAAACAGCGCACACGAAGCCATGGTACCCGCAAGGACTCGCGCAGTCGGCGCCTGCATCAGGTTACCTGCTGTGCACATTCAAGAGAAAGAATACTGTGTTAAGTTGAAGCATTGCTTGTGCAGGTGCGCCCCACGTTTTCGCCGTGATGATATATTAGCACGTACGCGATGAGTGAGTAAGTACAACATTGCCATAGTCCAGTGCAGATGAGTTCCGTTTTCATAGGCAATAGTAAGGCTCCGAGACAGTTCGTAAACTATTATTTCACCCAGAAAACAGTGAAGGCATAAGTGATAGCGTGTCCATGTATTTTAATGACGTGATTTAATTGCGTGAAATCAGCCTGCTAACACATTTCAGATGACAGCGCTATCGCCCCCATCCCAGAAGATAAATTGACGCTAGTGTGGCTGCTCTCTGAAGCCTGGTAAATATGTGAACAGGTGTAAGCCCCCTGATGCCGATGTGTAATATGCATGTATTTAAAGACGATCCGACCACGGAAACACGCCTCAAAAACGCCGATAAGTACAGTGTTGTGGGGCTCATGATTACTCGTCGAGGCACACCGCGTGAAATACAGTGGTGCCTTGTGGTAATATTCTGTGTGCACAATGAATGTTTCGCGCTTAAAATCGCTCTAAAACCATGAGCAGACACAACATCCCAATCCAACGGTCCCCAAAATATCTAGAATTACTTTTTTTTTTTTTGCTAAATGCTGGTATCGTACGCGATTTTTTTTTTTGCGTTTTCTTATAGCTACTACGTGATATATTACAATGTCGCTTCGGTCGTCATACTTGTATGTTCCTCACTCTGACCCGTATTCTGAAACGCTCCTTACCTCAGACAATTTCCTTACCTCACACTGAAAACGAAAGATGGCTGACGACTCTGGTAACGATGTTCCCGCACCTTCTCTACTTTATTATTGTTGAAGGGAAACCAAGATAGGACATAGCACGCATCGAGCTAATCCTCGTCAAAACAGTCGAAATACGAGATGATTCACTGAAATTACACATCACAATGCTTAACATGTGAGTGCGAAAATAAACTGCGATTCTTTGTAAGATAAATGAGAAAGTGTTCAGGGAACAGTTTAGCAGTCTAGATAGCTATTTCTCTTTAGATGTCGTCCCACTGTGGAAAGGTCAAGTCTTGCGTCTATCTCAGCTTATTCGGCTAACCTTGCAAGAAACTGTATAATATCTCAGACTCGAGATGCCTACAAGAACCCATAGCATCACTGAACAAAACTTGGTACACTTGGCGCTTACAGTGTCACTGTTCAAAGATGGGGACAGCTAGGCGCCATAATGTTTGCTCGTACTTCGAATCGCGTCGTAGTTTTGCAAGAATAAATAAAAATACTTCTGTCGTGTGATGCGATGTTGAAGGAAAAGCGAGAAACTCCAAAAGATCGGGGGAGTCCCCGTTCTTCTCTCTTGTTTTGCGCCTTAATCGGGCGGGACAAGCTGTCGCTGCTGAGTTGCGTGCGGCCGGTTAGTGTCTAGATTGCATCGTCCAGCGCTGTCACGACACCGGCATACCTGTTTGTCTTGTTATTTCTCACGCGGACAGTTTATTGTGGCTTATTATTATTTTCCCACTGAAGGCGCGTCACTGGCATTGCGGCGCCCAAATGAGAGGGAATTCGCTCTGATGGCACAACTGACGGGCCGGCGCGAAACTGGAGAAAAGTGAAACAACAGCCGGCACCTCTCATTCCTGGCGGGACAGCCCGATCAGGTCAAATTACATCAATGCCCGTGCAACGCTTCCGAACCGGCCGGCATAACCAGAGCCAACAAAAAACTCGGCCTCTAGTCCCCACGCTAAAGAATAAAGGAAAACGGCAGAACACGGCAGCGATCGGTGGTAGGAGGGAAAAAAAAGGCATATAAACAGAGAGATAAATGGAATTCCTCGCGCCGCCGTTGCCACTGACAATACAAGCGACCCGTGGAATGCCTGGATGTGTGTTTCTTCGAGCAGTCATCTTCTTTCTGCTAACATCCTTCCGTTGAATCACTCGTTTTTTTCTTTCCAGCTTCCACGTTATTATTGTCCCCGTGTTATCATTATTGTTCTTCCGACACTTCCACTGCGTTTCATTCATTGACACTCGATGGTAGCTGTCAGCCTCGTTTTTTTTTCCCTATTTTTTTTCGCTTTTTCGTGCCTTGCTTTTAGGGTTGACCCCCAATCCGGTTGGCTGGGTTCTGTGTTTTGTTCCGGGCCGTTCTGTACCAAGAGCCGGGCAGTGCTCGTCGCCAGAGCGGAGAGAATTCCGGCGTCTCCTGAGCAGCCACGTTGACGAGTGGAATTCACTTGTCAGAGCGACGCGGGCACACCCGGGAGCAATAACTGTCCTGGCAGGTTGCCAGTGCAGCGAGTGCCGCGTTCTTGCCGCACACACTACTCCCCCACCTCCCCGATTGCCTGGTGCACTTTCCGCAGTTTGGGAAAGTGCGTCCCCGTGTCTTCGACTAATGTCAAAGGTGACACGCCTCGCGTTCGAGCCCCCCTCACACGTCTCCCCTTTCCACACACTCTGCGCGAGCGCATCTCCTACTCGCTCCTTTCGTTATATGTCTACAGTCCTTGGCGCGCGCAAAAAGAAAGAAATTTTATTGTAATTTCATTTTTATTTCATTAGGTGCTAGGTTTCGTAGGTACAGCTCACGAAAGTGTGGAAAGCATTGCAAACGGTCGCGTACAAATCTATCAGATCACCTTACATACGGAAGATTTTTTTTCTTTTTTTTTTTTTGCGAAGGTTTTTGCCCGCTCTTTGAAGAATACGCGAGGAATTCTTACAGGAGCATGTATGACAGTGACTTTAGGTAAACCAGGGAAATTCTATTCTCTCCATGGAGGGAATTGCTCAAATGTCTTGAGCATTTAAGAAAATTCGAGAGGAGCCTCGAATCACCTCACACAGCACCCCTTGATCCGCCGTGGCAACATAGCTGCTTAGGCAGTGGTCCCAAGCCCACCTCGGTGAACGGGCCGCAGTCACGCAATTTAGTCCCACGACGGCTGAGACAGGTAAGGTGGTTGCATAAGGAAAAAGCGGAGGGGTAGAGCAAAATCTCACCCAACGTTGGCATTTCGAAACAGCGTGTATCTTCAAATCTCGGACACGGATAATTTCTGAAAGGGATATGAGATCAGGTTTCGAGAAACACATCGATACTTGTCTCCACGATGACTATGGACACCGATTATGAAGAACAAGATCTTTCGTTCCACGGTAATGGTTCAAATCATACTGAACTCATGTGGGGCGTAAAAAAATGTAATAGTAATGCTTGAGACCAGTCCCGTCTTTGTTACTTGTCAAAGAAAAAACATTATTAATCGCAGTAAGTGAAAAACTCATTGATACATTGGTTTTAACGTTCTCAAACCACCATATGATTACGAGAGACGCCGTAGTGGAGGGCTCCGGAAATTTCCACCTCCTGTGGTTCCGTAACGTGCACCCAAATCTGAGCACGCGGGCTTGCAACATTACTGCCTCCATCGGAAATGCAGCCGCCGCAGCCGAGATTCGATCCCGTGACCTGCGGGTCAGCAGCCGAGTACCTTAGCCACTAGACTACCGCGGCGGGGCCAGCTTCGCTGTTAAAAAATGGTTAGTACAGATTTATGGCTGCTGTATGTTGGCGCTAGTTCAATAGTATTCGAAGTTGAACAAATATTTTGTGTCAGCGCAACAGTGCAAAAAAGAGGCGTAGACAGATATTGTACAGTCCTGGTGGCAAAAAAAAAAGCCAAAGTGACTGGTGGTCGGAGTGGCCAAATGGCCAAATCTCGACACGTTGTGCTTTTGTTCCAGAGCGCGCCAACTGCACGATTGCCAACCACAATGCATTTTGTAAATCAGGTGTGGTCGGGCGAAAGTGACCCATGTAGCACACACAGAGAGAGAAAGGCAGAGTAGGGAGAACCAGAAATAGCGAAATAAAGATAATGCATACAAACATATAGAAAGATAAATAAACAGAATGGAATTGTATAGAGCTAGAAATTAATAGGAAGCGAGAAGTAGGGAGAGAGATAAAGGTAAAATGTAGAAAGAGCGAGTAAGAGGAAGTAGATGGTGAGAGAAAGAAAGAAGAGAAAGAAACAGTGATATAAGACAGACAGAAAAAGCAACAGAGAGAAATGAAAGAAGTAAAAGAAATGGGGAAATAAATATGCGCTTAGGTTTGGCACCACTATTGCGAAACCGCCGTGATTTTTTTTAACCGTGAGAATGGGTGCACTGCGTGGGCAACCGTGACTGACTCCCCCCCCCCCCCCCCCCGAGTGCGTGTGCGTGCGTGCGTGCGTTGGGTAAAGCACGCGCTGTAATACATCATGCATCCACACCAAGTATAGCTCGGTCATGTGATCTGGATAGGCCGGCTAGGCCTTGTCCGAAGCGACACAGTGAGCCAGCTGAAGACGACGACGTGTATGCGTACATATAAATGCCTAAATGTTGCCAATTAACGCGAAAACGTACGACGCTAAAGTGGGCTTCATTGGCGTGTTAAATACCACAGCCTCGTTGGTATAGGCTCCGCAGAAGAAGAAAAAAATTCCGCCATATCCACGAAGTGAATGATGATGAGTGGGCGAAGCTCCGGAGGTAAACCTGGTAAACCATGAATCCTCTACATTTTGCCCACTCGATTTTATTACATCGCTCCCCCTAGCGTACGTCGCCGCACTAAATCGAACGATTGTCTTCAACCAATGACACGCGCCATATGTGATATCATTCCTATTTTATAAGATCTCGCGTCTTTCATCAACTACAAGTACCGCTTTCTAGTTTATAACATCTTTCATCTTTTCATCATCAGCTACAAGTACCACCATCTAGTAAACACTACAAGAACTAAACTAGAGGTGGCTACATACAGGGGACGGTACCGCCATCTAGTGAACACTGCAAGAACTAAACTAGAGGTGGCTACATACAGGCTACAGGGGACGCACAGCCCACGCCCTAAGGAGCTTCGCCCCTAAAAAGTCACGGCATATCCAAGAGGTGAATAATAATGAGTGGGGTGAAGCGGACGAACGGATGGCCGCACGCACGGACGGAAGCACGGACTGACGAACGCTTCGCCCCAGTATTCATAATTCACTCCGTGGATATGCTGTGACACCGTTTTTATTAACATGCAATGCAACTGGCTACTACGACTACGGTGACTACGATGACACGGGACATACGAACCAGCCATTTCGGTGACCATCTCAAACGCATTGGAAAAAAAAAAAATCGTGCTTATCTGCTGCATTGAGAACAGTGAACTGCTAGAATAGTTCGGAGAAAAAAAATTTGGGTCACCTGGCTGCCTTCTGAACTTCGTGTAATGTCGTTTTGTCGTTGTTTGTGTAAATATTTATTTTAAAAGTGCCGCTCCTTCTTTCTACACCAAACTTGGTCTACATATTAGGTGAAGGTTCTTGTGTAAAGGTGTTTGAAGCTCAGTAATGTTAGTGCAATTTTACTGGCACATACGGCTCCAAGAATTCAACCAAAATGTGTTATGTTTGCATTTTTTATTGCAATACTGTACTTTGTACGAATATCTGAGTAGTGAATACTTATTTCACAGAAGGTATATATTTGAGGAAAAAGTATTTTTAGAGCTCTCAAGTTACTAAACTTTACGAGAAAAAAATCAAATTTCGCAAAATCGTCACTTTGTCCATATTGAGAAGCTATTTGCACCATGTGGTGGCCCAATCGAAAATCACCTTTTTACCCAAATCAAAAGCAAATAAGCAGTTCTTTCTACATGGCAAATAGTATTATTACATTTTATTTGTTTTAGGAATAATTTTTGAACTTTTTCATTGGCTTTTTGAACTTTTCCATCTTTCCATTTGGTCATACGACAGCTTCCGCCTTGGAATTCCCCAATATCGTCAATGAAAAAGTTCAAAAAAGTTCACTAGCTTTTGATTTAGGTATAAACGTGATTTTTATTTGGACCACCACATCTTGTAAATTGCATTTAAATATAGACAAAAATGACGATGTTATAAAATTTGCGAACTTTTCTCGTAAATTTTAGCAGCTTGAGATGTCTAAAATATTTTTTACTCAAAATATACTTCCTGTGAAGTAAGTATTCACTACTCAGATATTCATAGAATGTGCAGTATTGCAATTGAACAAAATGCAAATATAACACATTTTGGCTGAATTCTTGGAGGCGTATGTGCCAGGAAAAATGCACTAATGTTACTGAGCTTCAAACACCTTACACAAGAAATTTTACTTAACACTTAATCCAAATTTGGTATATAAAGAAGGAGCGGTACTTTTAAAATAAAGTTTTACACAAACAATGTCGAAACGGCACTCCACGAAGTTCAGAAGGCAGCCACGTGAACCAAAAATTTTTTCTCTGGGAAATATTCATCAGTTTCACTGTTTTCAATGCAGTAAATCAGCACATTTTTTAAAGTAGATTTGAAAAGGTCGTCAAAATGGCTGGGACGTTTGGCATAGAATGACGCTCAAGCGACCGTTCCGGGAAATGGTCGATCGTGCTAATCATTTTCAGTAGCGCAGGTATACAGCTGAACTTGAAGAACAGAACTAAAAAGAGCAACTACAAACTCTTGATGGTTGATTGTTTAGCTTGGAAAACGGTGACCAATGCCAGTGCGAAACATCTGACGCCTTTGTCATACAGAAACAGAAAAAAAAACATTATTTTGTCATCGTTCCTTCATTGATTGATATATGGGGTTTAACGTCCCAAAACCACCATATCAATTGAGAGACGCCGTAGTGGAGGACTCCGGAAATTTCGACCACCTGGGGTTCTTTAACGTGCACCCAAATTTGAGCACACGAGCCTACAACATTTCCGCCTCCATCGAAAATGCAGTCGCCGCAGCCGGGATTTGAACCCACGACCTGCGGGTCAGCAGCCGAGTACCGTAGCCACAGACCACCGCGGCGGGGCGTCATCGTTCCTTCACTGCAGCGGACTCTTTACAGAAATGAGATGTGGCACCCATCAGAGCACGTGACACAGCACTGTTTACTCTGTTTATCTTATGTCCTTATTCATAGTGATTTACGTATTGATGGGAAAACCCAAATACGGCTTGGTTGCAAGCCAACACCGCCTTAGTCTTGCGCCTATCATCTTTATTGTTTGTTTGTTTTTTTTGCAACGAAGTTGCAATTTGCTGTACAAACCAAAATTCGTCCGTCATAAATACGCAGAAGCTTTGTTCCACAGAAATTTGTCATGTAGTGGTTCACTAAACAAAGAATTCGTCCGTGGGCAAAAACGTATGCGCCGCAGAAATTGGCTAAATCTTACTGTTTACCTGTGGTCCACTAAAATTGAAGAGAACTCACAGGCGGCAAGCACCGTATAATATTTGTGGGCAGACGTAACAAGTAATTGAAAAAGACTTTCATGAACCGCCAGGATTAACCCACTGGTAAACACCAGGGCCGCAAATTTTAGCTTTGCTGGTATTAACATCTGTATGGAATACAGTCTTGAGAAGGTTAGTACAAGGTAGTAACTGATATATGTACACTAACTGCAGTGGGAACTAACTGCAGTGGGAATGTATACATATGATAGTAAAAAAAGTTAGTAATGGTTGCAGCTATATATCCAAGTGTCGGGTTACGCTATATGATTGATTGATATGTGGGGTTTAATGTCTCGAAACCACCATATGATTACGAGAGGCACCGTAGTTGAGGGCTCCGGAAATTTCACCACCTGGGGTTCTTTAACGTGCTTTCACCACCTGGGGTTCTTTAACGTGGTTCTTTAAATCTGAGCACATGGGCCTACAACATTTCCGCTTCCGTCGGAAATGCAGCCGCCGCAGCCGGGATTCGATCCCCCGACCTGCGGGTCAGCAGCCGAGTACCTTAGCCACTAGATCACCGCGGCGGGGCGACTTTTTTTTTTTCATTTTCAATCTTTGTTTTACCCCGCCAGCCGCACTGATCGCGGTGAAAACGGCGTCGGGCGGCGAGCAAGCTAGTGATGACTGGGCAAGATTAGCCAGAGCGCGAACGAAGGAAGTTGTCCCGCGTATCGACGCATGCGTCAAGTATAGATCGACATCGTATTCGCCGTGGTGAAGGAGCAAAACATGCGGCGGCTAGGACAGCCATTTCGCTCTTTTTTCGTGGCATTAATGCACGTCGTGGTGGCTGAGCTCTGCGTCGTATCTCTCCCATTTACGCACTGGCTTCGCTTGATGACATCCACGCGTGGCCCCACTTTTTGCAATAGACTCCGGAAGAACTGCAGCTTCAACCTCCGAGCTTTCAATATACGATGAATGTTTCGAGTCTCTCGCAAGCCTATAACACCGCAGGAATCCTGTGCTGGCTGCTACCAGAGACTGCTCACTTCTGGACACGTGTAAGTGGTTCCCTACTTGCCGGATATTTATTTCCGCCCTCAGGTCACTTCCACATGGCGATGTGCGGGCTGCATGCGAGCTCATCGAATACATGCCACGCTCGGCCTGTATGGGACGTATAGGTATATGCATTACCACCAACGGCTTTCCTGTTAAGCCGAAGCGACGTCCCTTCAAGTCGCAGGTCATGCCTGCCGTGGACTCTCTTTTTTTTTTCGTTGTTGACGTTCTCCAACTGTCGGTGACGCTTGGACAGTAAACTTTGAACAATGAACTGCAATCCATCTGGGGCCATTCTTCGAGGACCAGCGGGGCTCCTTCTTCACGGGGAGCTTGTTCTCAGGTCAGTATAAATTAGGTGGTGCTCGAGCTGGTGAGGGTGCGGTAGCATGCATATATATAGGTTCTCGAATTAGCGCTCGCGCGGCTAGAAATACATAAAGTTTGTCGCGCATTTAAGCCCGAATTGTCATGGGCTAGCTGCGGTCACGTCGGGTGTTCGCTGTGAAGGAATTAAAGAAGCTCCGTGCAGACGTAACTCGTGAAGGCGCCTCGAACGGCAAGTCAACAATAAACCGGTTTTGCGGCAAAACCGGTTATCCGGTTATTCGATTATTCGGTTATTCGATTTCTAAAGCCGGATAACCGGATTGACCGAGTATTCGGTTGGTTATTCGGTTAACAATACCGTGATATTCGGATAATTGAATAAGTAGATAGATTTTCATTTTGTAGTGATTGGATAAATATTCGTTTTTCATGGATTTTCGTGTATGTAGGAAAAATTGCAACCGTTTGTACAAGCCCAATATGTGCTTTTATTGACTTTCTCACATTGTTCATTTGTCTTAATGAGGGCAAATTACGGTAGTCACTAGCGACAATGCCTCCTGAAAGGTAGCTGTAGTGATTACCCATTCACAAACTTTCCGTTCGTGATGAAAATCCGCAGGGTGTGAAAGTGCATCCACAGTTAAGACACGGCAAGTCTTTGCGTGGGCCATTAGTGATTACGTCAGTAATGAATGAACGAGCTGCGCATGTTGTGTCGGTGCGCATACAATAGCACTTAAATTTCGAAAAGGCTCCTAGCGAGACTAAATATTCGTTTCCGAATATTCGAATAACTGGCTGTACTTTCATTCAAACCGGATACGCAGAATCACCGTTTCTTTAGATCCGGATAAGCAGCTTTCAAGGCCGGATTCGCTTTTCTCCGGTTCAACGGGATAGTCGGTTTGGCGGATACTTGCAAGCCCTAGCGGCAACAAGCGCAGATTTGGATGGATGTTCTCAGTGGCCCGCACAGGGGAGCAATCGCGCGGAACGACGCCTTTTCCTATGCTTTTCGGGCTTTTCGTGCTGGGCCAGCGGTAAGGGCGACGGTCCGTCCGCGTTATCAACGTGATCGGCCAGCCGCGAGGGTTAGAGGATAAGCATAGCCGAACATAAGGCATAGCTCCGCTATAGCACTCCTGTTTCAAGCTGCCGCTGAGTTTGCTGCCGCGTTAGCCCGAGGATGATAAGCTTTGCCCGTTCAGTGAGCCAAGCGGCCCACGATAAACGCGCACAGTTTCGCTCACCGGGGCTGGTCGCCACCGTTGGCGTTTTCGCCTAGAATTTGATGTGGCCGCGTTCGCCCTAGGGTGCACGAGAAAAAAAAAAGCACTCGCTAACACTACGTTTCTCTCGCGGTGCATCTTTTGAAAGCAAATGGGAACGAAAACGCATCATGCGAAGCAGAAAAGCACGACGCAGTGGCTCAGTGCCACCGCTTGCGTTGTCTGCTCCCGTATCCCGCCCAAATCTGGTGCCGCGGGTGCCGAAGCAGCAGTTTCGGCAGGATACGGGAGTGAATCTGGCGGCTCGTGACGTATGCACGGTGCCTTATATAAGTGTGCTCTTTCGCTTGCTTTGGGAACGTTTTGCCCGTCCTGAATGACGTTCGCTTGCAATAGGGGTGCTATGAAGTGAAATGTGGTTTTACAGAAGCAAACGCCATGCGAAAACGCCTGGTCAGCTCGTCAGCTATGGTATGCTTCAGAAACAGGCTGCAGGTCAGCACTTCCATGATGGATTCAATGTAGATCTCGTAGCACTTCGTTTGTTTAGACGACGGGGGGGGGGGGGGTGAGAAAAGTCTAGCCCTTACATTGACTTAATAAGGGAAGGGGCGCTGTAATGAACCTTCGCCTCACCCCACCCCTTGAAGGGGAACCCTGCGCACGTTCATGGAGGCGAGCCTTGTCGCAACGTTGAAATGGAGGTGACAGGTGTATTCCAAAATTGCGAGGATGAGGCGCTGCCAAGAAATTAGTTCGCTAATCAGCTTTGGCTGCAAATATCAAAATGAGTAAGATTTTTTTTTATTGCGAAGTGTGCCCTTGTGTGATTACATGGTTAGTTTTCGCGCTTGATTAGAAGCCCCAGTTTTCGTGGGTGGCTGCGGCTACCGCGGGTCTTTTCTGTGACGGAATATCGACAGGCTAGGTGGGAACCGCGAAGCACATATATGGTGGTAACGACACAAATACGTAAACGTGGAGCTCAATTGTATAAAGGGGCGAGCATTCTGCCCAAGTTCACCCGGAAGCTTTTGCACGAGGTTGAAGACAGTCTGCCGCCGAGGAAGTGCGAGTTGCTGGATTCGTCACGCTCTTAAGCATGCATGCGCTCTTCGCCTACAAATGGAGGCACAGCGGGCATTATGAACAGATGAAATATAAGGTTAAGCGTAAACAACATATACAGTGAACGCTGTGGGCCTTGAAATATGTCGGGCGGGCCCTTCTTTTGTACGTGTCTTTCCCACCCACCTTCTCTGTCATTGTGCACGCAGACGTTCTAGAAACGCACCCGCTCACGCATGCATGGCTGCGGTGCGCGATGCATGCTAGCAGGGTGCTGCTGCACAATGTGCGCCTTCCCCGCCTCTCTCTGGTCGCCCGAGGATCGCCGAAGCCGTGCACCTGCGTTTCGCGAATATGCATAGTCGCGTACAAAGCGTGCATATATGCGCGTACATACGCACGAACGCACACACAAACTATTCGCTTGTATACATTCAATGCCCCCATCGCCGCTCGCCTATCCACCTGAAACACTGCTATCCGAGCCGGGCGCCTACGCGGTAGCGACAATGGTTGCACCACGTCCACAGGTGCTCTCCAATAGCAGCCTTCCGGGCTTGCTTGCTGCTTTTTTATATCTTTTTCTTGTCTTAGGCTTGGTTACGTGCTCTTGAGTGAAACACCGGATCGGTAGGCATGGTTCTCCAACGGCTGCGGAAGAATTTCGTTTGTGTAAGAGGACACCTGACCGGTAGTAGAAGATATTCTGCAAATCATGGGGGGCGGCCTTTGCAGAGAAGCGTATTATGGGTGAGTTAAACAGACAAAAATGTGCGTATACGCTATATTGTGTGCGAGGGAGTTCTGAAAGGAACACGGAGAGACATTTCTTCAAGTGGGTACACTTCTACGAATTCTGTTGACATCAGGACTACAGGCGCGCTCAAAGACGCTTCGTCATCATTGGCGTGTTTTACATCTGCTCGCGATAAGCTGTTTGCTCAAAATTAAGCAGGCAATGAAAGTTATGCTGTTTCCGGTGTACCCTGGCATTTTCGTGTTTCTACATAGGCATTTTTTTGCGTATAGCTTGAACTGCCGATGTAAAAGTGTTACATTTGCTCTCAGATGTGAAGCTGTTGACTGTAGGTGGCTATTATCGGCAGTCTTACACGTAGTTTAAAAGAACGTTTCGAACATAACACGAAAAGGTCTGTTTTGTTTCAACTGGCCTGTTGTGGAGAGGTTACATCGGCTACTCCATTTCTATAAGTTCTGCAGCTAAAAGGATGGTTACCCTAAATGAAAAAGGAGCAGCCAAAAAACATATAGCACATTAAAACAAGTTCAAATAACATGCTAATGTGTAGTTTGTTTGCAGAGGAGATGAGAAGTTGGAGATAAAGAAAAGCGGGGAGGTAACCAGTCCATAATTACCGGTTTGCTCCCCTGCACGTGGGAACGGGATGGAGGTGATTAAAAGAGGGAGAGGAAAGAGAGAGAAAAGCAGCACACACAAACACGCTGTCAGTCACAGACCATCATTTTGACGTCGTGCGCTACATCATTGCCACAGCCGCTTGTCCTAGTCAGTTTTTCTTTAAAAAAAACTCAGTATATATAGTGTCATCGTCGCCTTCAGCTGCGATGTGCTTTGTTCACGACATGCAAGAATAGTTTCAACAGATATTTGTATATTGTCAAGGTATCGTAAAAGCAATAATAGCCCAGAGGAATTCGACATCCTACCAGTAACGACACGGAAGTAAGGAAAGCCATACAAGGAATGCAAACAGGTAAGGATAAGCAAGGATAAGTTAGCGACGGACCTGCTGAAATATGGTGGAGAAATTGTGTTAGAAAAACTGGGCACCTTATGTACGAAGTGTCTCTTGACGGAAAGGGTACCAGAATTTTGGAGAAGCGCCAACATCCTTTGAATTCATAAGAAAGGAGATGTCAAGGACTAAACAAATTACGAGCCGATCAGCTTACTGTCCGTTCTCTACAGGCTATTTACAAAAATAATAGCTAATAGAATTAAGGTGATATTAGAGTTTAATCAACCAATGAACCAAGCAGGATTTCGTACCTGCTACTCCACAATAGACCATATTCATACGATCAATCACGTAATATAGAAACGCGCTGAATACAACCAACCCATATACATAGCTTTTATAGATTACGAGAAGGTGTTTAACTCAGTTGAGACATCGCCAGAAGTGCAGGCACTATACGGAATCAGAGAATCGGTGAAACCTACGTAAACATACTGGAAGAAATCTACAGTGGATACACAGCCACCATAGTTTCCCATAAATAAAGTGACAGAATTCTAATAAAGAGGGGTGTAAGGCAGAGAGAGACGATTTCTCCAATGTTACCGCATGTTTACATGAGTTTATCAGTGCCCAAGATTGCGAAAAGTTAGTTATAAAAGTTAATGGACAGTATCTTAGAGTGCAGCGATGGCGTAGTGGTTAGAGTATCCGCCTCGCATGCAAAAGGTCCGTGGTTCAAATCCTGGTGCAGCGCAGTTCCCAACCGGATTAAAAAAAAAACCTGCGTGGTTATGGAACTGCATTAAGAGGCCTGGGGTGTGGCCTCACCGGTAACCACCGCCGGGAACGCACTCCCTCACCAGATAAGGATTGGCCACTCTGGTGCAGTATCTGGCCACTACCTCCCACATGCATAAGTCAAATAACTCACGGCCCTCAGTCCCCAGCAGCTGCGAAGCAACTGACCACGGCGGGGGTCAGATCTGCAACGCAGCAGAGGGTGCTAAAAATCTCTGGATCCGGACAGGCCGCCACAGGAACCTGAACTTGGCAACGTTTAACGCTAGAACCTTATCTAGTGAGGGAAGTCTAGCTGTACTATTCGAGAAGCTAGAGGGTGTTAAATGGGATATAATAGGGCTCAGTGAGGTTAGGAGGACAGATGAGGCCTTCACGTTACTACAGAACTGGCACGTCCTTTGCTATAGGGGCTAGGCTGACAGGAGAACTGGGAGTGGTGTTCCTAATTTACAGAAACATAGCTGGAAACATAGAGGAATATCATAGCATTAATGAAAGGGGTGGTAGGTATCGTAATTAAACTGAATAAGAGATACAAGATGAAGGTTGTATACAGGCTTACGCGCCTACATCAAGCCGTGATGACGCTTCAGTTGAAAGCTTCTATAAACACGTGGAATCGGCAATGAGTAAGGTAAAAACACAGTATACTATAGTCATGGGAGACTTTAATGCAAAGGTGGGGAAGAAACAGGCTGGAGACCAGGCAGTAGGAGATTATGGCATCGGTACTAGAAACGCCAGAGGAGAGCTACTAGTAGAATCGCAGAACGCAATAATTTACGGATGTTAAATACCTTCTACCGAAAACAAGGAAGCCGCAAGTGGACATGGAAGAGCCCTAATGGCGAAAATAAGAACGAAATAAATTTTATAATGAGTGCACACCCAGGCATCGTGCAGGATGTTGAAGTGGTTGGCAAGGTACGATGCAGTGACCACAGAATGGTACGGTCTCGAATTCGCCTAGACTTGAAGAAGGAACGACAGAAACTGATACGCAAGAAGCCAATCAATGAGCTAGCACTGAGAGGGAAAGTACAGGAATTCAGAGTTTCGCTTCAGAACAGGTACTGGGCCCTTAGTGAGGAAACCAGCCTTAACGTAGATACAATGAGTGATAATCTGACAAGTATTATTACGGAGTGTGCAGTGGAAGTTGGAGGCAGGGTAGTTAGACAGGACACTGGCAAGCTTTCCCAAGAAACGAATAATCTGACTAAGAAGCATCAAAGCATGAAATTCTCAAGTACAACAGACAAAATAGAACTGGCAGAGCTTTCAAAGATGATTAATAGGCGTAAGGTATGCGATGTAAGAAGGTATAACATGGAGAGAATTGAACACGCTCTGAAAATTGGAGGAAGCGTCAAAGCAGTGAAGAGGAAACTTGGGATAGACCAAAATCGGATAAATGCACTAAGGGACAAGAACGCAAAATAACTACCAATATGGATAGAATAGTTAACTATTATTGAGTCCGCGCACTATTATTGAGTGGAACAGTTTGCCTGCACATATTGCCACCGAGAAAGACTCGGTTAAGTTTTCAGAGCTCATGCGCACTACGGTGACTAACTAAATATTTTTTGCTTTTGTTGTTTTGTTTTCTTTCGTTTTTTAACTATTGTATAACGCCATGCAATTGCTGCCCGTATTCATGGTTTATGCTTTGTTGCGGTTGTCAGGTTGCACTGTATCTTGCTGTACTGCTTTTTTTTCTGTTTTGTTGTATTGGCCCCATGTATTGTATTCCCCATGTATTTCTGTATGTTGTATTGGCAAACCATGTTGTATTGCCCCCCCCCCTATGTAATACCCTCTTCTAGAGGGCCTTTAGGGGTAACCTGAATAAATAAATAAATAAAATAGTGAAGGAGTTTAACAGAGATCTGTACAGTAGCCGGGACAACCACGACTTTAATACTATAAGAACTAGCAGTAACCCAGGTGACACCCCACCAGTAATGATAGAAGTCAGAAAAGCTTTGGAGAGCATGAAAAGAGGCAAAGCTGCTGGTACGGTTCAGGTAACATCAGATCTGCTGACAGACGGAGGACAGATTGTGTTAGAAAAACTAGCCACCCTGTTTACCAGGTGTCTCCTGATGGGAAGAGTACCAGAGTCTTGAAAGAACGCTAACAGCATCTTAATACATAAGAAAGGAGATTACAAGGACTTGAGGAAATACAGGTCGATCAGCTTGCTCTCTGTAGTATACAAGCTATTTACAAAGGTAATTGCTAACAGAGTAAAGAAAACATTAGAATTCAATCAACCAAAGGAACAAGCAGGATTTCGAACAGGCTACTCAACAATCGACCACATTCATACTATCAATCAGGTAATAGAGAAATGCTCAGAATATAACCAACCCCTATACATAGCCTTCATAGATTACGAGAATGCGTTTGATTCATTAGAAATATCAGCCGTAATGCAGGTACTGCGGAATCAGGGCGTCGATGAAGTATATATAAAGATCCTGGAAGAAATCTACAGGGGATCAACTGCTACCATAGTGCTTCATAAAGTAATCAACAGAATACCACTCAAGAAGGGTGTAAGGCAGGGGGACACAATCTCCCCAATGCTATTTACCGCGTGCTTACAGGAGGTTTTCAGAAGCCTAGAATGGGAACAGTTAGGGATAAGAGTTAATGGAGAGTACCTTAGTAACCTGCGCTTCGCCGATGACATTGCATTGCTGAGTAACTCAGGGGACGAATTGGAACTCATGATTACGGAGTTAGACAAGGAGAGCAGAAAGGTGGGTCTTAAAATTAATCTGCAGAAAACAAAAGTAATGTGCAACAACCTCGCAAAAGAGCAGCGCTTCGAGATAGGTAATAGTGCACTTCAAGTTGTAAAAGACTATGTCTACTTAGGGCAGGTAATAACCGCGGAGCCGAACCACGAGATTGAAGTAACTAGAAGAATAAGAATGGGGTGGAGCACATTTGGCAAGCACTCTCAAATTATGACAGGTAGATTGCCACTATCCCTCAAGAGGAAGGTATATAACAGCTGTATCTTGCCGGTACTTAGCTACGGAGCAAAAACCTGGAGACTTACAAAGAGGGTTCAGCTTAAATGGAGGACGACGCAGCGAGCAATAGAAAGAAAGATGGTAGGCGTAACCTTAAGAGACAAGAAGAGAGCAGAGTGGATTAGGGAACAAACGGGGGTTAAGGATATCATAGCTGAAATCAAGAAAAAGAAATGGACATGGGCCGGGCACATAGCGCGTAGACAGGATAACCGCTGGTCATTAAGAGTAAGTAACTGGATTCCCAGAGAAGGCAAGCGGGTTAGAGGGAGACAGAAGGTTAGGTGGGCAGATGAGATTAAGAAGTTTGCGGGTATAAATTGGCAGCAGCAAGCACAGGACCGGATTAACTGGCGGAACATAGGTGAAGTCTTTGTCCTGCAGTGGACGTAGTCAGACTGATGATGATAATGATGATGATGATCTTAGAAACCTGCGATTCACTAATGGCATTGTCTTGATGAATAACTCAGGGGACGAATTACAGTTCATGATTGCTGAACTGGACACGGAAAGGAGAAGAGTAGGTCTGAACGTTAATAATAAACAAAACTAATGTGCAACAGTCTCGGCAGAAAACAGCACTTTACGATAAGAGGAGAGACGCTGGAAGTTGTAAACAAATAAGTCTACTTAGGAAGGTAGTAACCGCGGAGCAGAACCATGAGAGTGAAATAACTAGACGAATAAGAATGGGGTGGATTACACACGGCAAGCATTCTTAAATCATTAATGGTAATCTGCCACTAACCCTCAAGAGGAAAGTATATAACAGCTGCATCTTGCAGGTACGGAGCATAAACCTGGAGGCTCACAAAGAGGGTTTAGCTTAAATCGAGGACGACGCAGTGAGCGATGGAAAGGAAAATGATAGGGGTAACCTTAAGAGACAAGAAGAGAGCAGAGTAGGTCAGGAAACAAGCCTGGGTTAAGAATATCATAGTTAAAATCAAGAAGAAGAAATGAACATGGGCCGGACACGCAGCACAGGTACAGGATAACCGCTGGTCATTAAGGGTAACTGACTGTATTCCCAGAGAGGACAAGCGGGTGAGAAGGAGACAGAAAGTTAAGTGGGCTGATGTGACTAAATGTCACCGTTTCGCCAAAAGGGCGAAGCAACATATTAGAATGTTTTACGAAGCAAGGCTAGCATTTTAGGAGCAATAATAATTGTATTAAGCATGCGTTTGCTAAGCAACCAAATTTCCGGCGGTGCGGCCACAGTAGATTACCACAACAAGGCTCGTGCGTAGTGACGGCGTTGATATATGAAGGAAGGCTGGCAGTCAACCCATTTAGATCCGATCTCACATAACCCTACAAAACGCTGGTGCAAGAGAACTCGGCCACTCCAGGTACACTTTTGGCACAGTTTTTTTCGTGTTGTGAACGAAGCCCGCAGCAGCTCCCGGCTGTTGTGTGGGCACATGCCGCGCGCTGATTGTTGCCGTTATAGCGTGGCAACTTTAAGCGCCCTCGATCCCCAACTTGTTCTCCCACGAGATAAGCGCGCGCGCAGACGACCACGGCCGGAAAGGCAATGTTCGCTCAGCAGAAAGAGAAGGCTGGCGCATCCTTCCCCGTATTTATATACACATATACATATACGAGAATGACGGCAGCGGCGACGGCAAAAGCCATCCCAGACTGTCCATGTCATTGCTATCGCAATAAAAAGTTCGCAGGTATGACGTGTCAACAGAAAGCATAAGACCGGTGTGATTGGCGGATCATGTGAGGGGCCTTTGCCATACAGTGACCGTAGTCAGGCTGATGATGGTAAAGGTGACCTAGAACGGAAGCCAGTGACTGTCTCTGAACGTTATATATCGGAGAGTCACACAAAATGTGGCGTAGCGTCTATTCGCAATGACAGGCATACTAAAGAGCGTTGTCAGCCATTCGAATGTGAAAAGAATAAGATTTCGTGAATGCCACACCTAACCATAAACGATAAAGCAGTGCGACTTCTCTTCGGTGCAGTCCACTTGACATATAGAGATGCATCAAAGAGCACAGGTGGTATTGACAATTGGTCCGATTGATCTGGCAGCTTGGCGGGCACCAGCGTGGCCTTCCATGTAAGCCCTCGAAGAATACCTTGAAAGTGGTATGCATGGTATCTTCCTGTGTGCCTTCAAGGCTCGAGCAGCATTATTGGAATGTTCGTTCCCTATGATGCCGCAGTGACTTGGCAATTACTGAAACGTGACGTGCTGCTTTTTCTTATGCGATTTATGAAGGCATCGAGTTTCAAATACGAGCTGTTCATATATAGGCCCGTGACGCAGAGCTGACAAATTCTATAGGGCTGCCTTGTAGTCGCTGAAGATCGACCATTGCTGAGATGGTTCCCGATTGACCAAACGAATTCGTGCAGCGCGCATGCAGAGCAGTTATGTAGTTCCGCAGCTGTCGACGTCTTGGGGTGGTCTGTCCTAAAGCTGATGGTAATAGCTCTTGCTGGGACAGCCACTTCATCGGACGAACACAGGAGGTTTGTGGCACAACTATTATCATGTAATATTGGTGAAATCCGCAGTATATTTTTAATTACTTGTGGCTGTAAACTTCTCCTATAGCTGACATGTAAAATATACTGTGTAATAAGTTTGACAGCGTTGTGTTTACTTTCCGTAACTAAATTTCACTGTTTCCACAAATTCTGCTTATGTGATTTTGACTAATTAAAAACTTTATATATGAAGCGTGGAAACTTGGGCAAGTTGGTAGAACATAAGTGCATATACGAACATCGTAACTTAGATGTAGTTACAGGGTAACTACAGAAGCAGAAAAGAGATTGCGTACCTCGATCATTTTCAAGCTGTGTATTTGTTTCTAGTTCAATCAATGAGTGACGAGAGTTTTGCGGACATTGTATCGCAGTGGCTGTTAACTGCACACTTCTACGCATGCCCATTCTCTTTTTAACCTATATGTACACCACTCCGCTATTAAATCGTGGTTGAAAGTCAGTGCTCTTTCCTATCTTTGATTTCTACTTCCGTATAGTTACGCTGTAACTACTTCTAGGTAGTGCTGTTCTTATATTCTGTATTTACATAGAGCGTGTTTCAAGAAATGTGCCCAATATTGTTGAAAAATCAGCAAAAGACGCTATTTGCTCGCTGTCTTGACTGTTCGTTTTTCTGTAGCGGCAGGCATCTTCAGAAGGTTCAAGACTATATTTAGAACGGTAATCAGGAAAGTTAAATAAATAACTTCTTAATTTGTGTAGTTCAACAGTTACGTCAAATCGAAGAATTCAAGTCCTTGATGCGAAAAACCAATTGCCGCTTTGAGATTTCAGAAAATCGGCCTCTAGTAATAACTACGAATCGATGAAATCCTCCTAAATTCTACGGCGCCAAGTAACCACGCTAGCACGTGAGTATCGTTGTCGTTCAACATTTCCGGCTGCCCAATAAAACTTCAGCAGCACCTTCGTCGCTTTCTCATAAGATGCTCCAACGTTCTGACGTTCTAATACCAAGGAAGATTTAGGAGCGCGGAATGTGAAAAAAAGAGAAAATTCAGGCAGACTACCTCTTTATTCTAAAGAAAAAAAGTTTTAGACGGTGCTTCGTGCGACGTCGTTCCTAGCTGGTACGTATATATATTTTTGGCTGAGTGGTTGGACTGGTCCCAGCATCCCCATGGCAACGTCACTGCTGTGTGAACTTGCTTTTTTTAAAAGCCATACTGAGCTTTCTTGATAATATAATCTTTTCTTTTTCTGATAACGATCATAAATGAGTTATATATTGTTCCATAACTTTAGAAAAATGTGTCACAATTGACATAGTGTAAAAGTATTCACTATTGAGCCTATGTGTTTTTTTATGGAGGCATGATTTTGGCAGCCTTCATTTTTCATGGGAAGACACCTTCAGAAACACAGGCCCATTATACAGTCGATAAATACCATAACGGTGGCTATACTGTTTGTAGTGCATATTTAAATCGACTTGTTCTCATGCATCTTCTCGTAACAACAGCTCCTTGATTTTTTTTATCGCCGTGAATTCTGTCCAGACCTCCACTGAATATAGCTGCAGGGAAAGTGGTTGTTTTTGTGTCTGAGGACGGAGAGGAAGAGAGAAGGGAAAAAGTGGCTGAGTCTCATCTGTGTTCTGATCTGAAAATATTTGTGGAGCTCATTCACTTTGTCTTCTTCAGACAACGAACGACCTTCGAAACCAAATTTTTTAAATATGTTCTGCCATTTCTCTTTAACGGGTAACAAGCTTCCTTCACAGCTTCTGAGTTTTCTTCGCACTATAAGAAAAAGACTTGAAATTAGCTGTTATCTGGTTCCTCATTTCCTTGTTTATTCTGTTCCTGTAAATTCTGATTTTTCTAAGTTTTGCAACTAAACAAGTTTCCATGAACGGGTTGTTCAACAATAGCTTTTTTTTTCTATAAACAATTTTTATAAAACTTGATTTGTTTACAGGCGAAAAGTCCCTTATGTATGACTAGACATTTCTAAGACATTGTATATACTCTAGCTTTCAACGTTATCCTGAAAAAAGCAGCACGTGCTGTGACGCATATTACATACAGATTAAGCCCATCAAACACGTGTTGTATATCATTGCTGGATTATTAAAGCATATCTTTAATCGTGTTTTTTCGAACGGAATTTTCTCCTAAAAGTTTTAAGTGGCAAACGTGGTTGTGTTGCACAAAGGAGGAGATGAAAATACACTTATCAATTACCAGCCGATATCTATACTTCCAGTAATCTCAAAGGGGCTAGAAAAACAAATTCAAAAGCGTAGTTTTTCTTTTATAGATTAACAGCACATTATCATTCCTTCACAATTCGGTTTTATCAAAGGCCGTACGACTGCACATTCTCTTTTAGAGCAAAAGGAATTCATATTGAATGCTTTTGAAAGCGAACTCCACACTTTAGGCATCTTCGTAGGCTATTTAAAAGGCGTTTGACCCAATAAATCATACTACGTTGCTGAATAAATGTGCACAGTATGGCTTTCGAGGTGTCTTCTTACAACTCATTGATTCATATATACCTAATGTATCGGCAGCAGAAGGTAGTCGTGAACATTAGTACCTCCAATTTACTTAAAATTTCAGCGGGTGTACCACAAGGTAGCTTATTAGGGCATTTGCTTCTTGTATATACATAAATGATATTGTAAAAATTGACACGTCTGTAAAATGTATTATATACGCTGATGACACAATCTTGCTCCTTCCGGCTGAAAAATGATAGCAACCTAATTATAGACGCAAACGAGCTACTGGCGAAGTTGGCCACGTGGACAAGCATACTGTTTAAAATTAAACACATCAAAAACAAAAGCTGTATATTTCAGGCCGAAAAATAAACAAACCCCTTGCCATATACCATTAAAACTTAGTAGTTCAGAACTTCAGGTAGCACAGCGTAATAAGTGTCTGGGAATAATTTTCGATGACCACATGTCTTGGAACGCACATATATATACTGAAAAGCTATCTGGCATTCTATCAAGCATTTCAAATATATTATCGCGGATGCGTTTCTCGCTACCTAAGGCAGTGAAAATTTTCATATATAAATCCTTGCTTTTATCTCATATAAACTACTGTCATCTGGTTTGGGGTACGGCAACGTTAACAAATATCCACAAATCGCAAGTCATACAAAAAGGGCTGTTCGTGCCAAAGCAAATGTTTCTTATTGCTGTCACACCACTCCCATATTTCAGGACCTTAACCTACTAACTCTACCAGATTACTACCGCACAATGCTTGTGAAATGCTACCACGCAAGATTTAAATGTGACAACTTTTTAGGAACCATTTCCGTCCTAAAGCACCGCAGAGTTGTTGTTCACAACATCCGTTTCAATCACACGTGGTTTATCCCACGCACTTGCACAAACTACGGCAAAGAAATGCTTCGCTTTCTCTTGCCGTTTCATTTGAGTGTCATATCTGCCATCTGAGTAAAATTACGCATGCTTTTTTTCCTTTCAAAACTTTTGTGTCTCTTATCACATGGGCACACGCCCAATCTGACATTGGTGCAAATCTAGTAGTACTTGTATCATTACACTGTATTAATAATTTTCGTATGTGTAAGAAATAATTACAACTTGTATTTTATTCAGTTTCACCTTTTGAGTTTATTGTTTTCAATTTTCGTGTTTTATTTCACTTGCATAAACTGTCACTAAACTGCTTGCTAAATGTGTACATTTTCATTGCAATAAAATTGTTGTCTGTGCCGCGCATTTGTAAGGGGCCGTCGTCCCAGTCAAACCCTTTAGAGGCTTTTTGACTGCGGCCCTCATCATCTCGAATGTTGAAGTTAATGAAGTTTCAAAGTTTCAAATTTGTGCTCTCTTAAATGTATTTTTTCGGAAAGTCATCATTACAGATTAACTAATATTCGGAAAACCGAAATTATGTTTTTGTCTGACTTTTTTAATGTATGCTCGATCAAAATACCTAGTGCTCATAAATTTTGTAGTTTAAGGGCAGTTTTTCTACGGTTAAAAAATCACAACATGTATGAAAAAAATCTAATATACTGTCACTAAGGGTTCTGATTCTAGGACTTGATTTTATTAAATTTACGCATCCGGTACAAAATATTATATTTATTAAGACGTGCTTTCTAGCGCATAGTAATGCCTCCACCCATGCTCACTTTCTTTTCTATTTTCACATGCATGTGAGAACGAAATTACGTCCTACAAAAGTAAGAAATACTTGTGCGACGCGGTCTGGTGTACGATATTGATTGATACGTGGGGTTTAACGTCTCAAAACCACCATATGATTATGAGAGACGCCGTAGTGGAGGGCTCCGGAAATTTCGACCACCTATATATATATATATATATATATATATATATATATATATATATATATATATATATATATATATATATATATATATATATATATATATATATATATATATATATATATATATATATATATATATATATAGTGGGAGTAATAATTCAATGGGCCAGTTAGTCTTCGTGAAGGTATGGGATATGGCACAACGGGAGCGTTGTCAACAAGGATAAATATATTTATTTCCCAACAGTGTTGGGAGGGGTCCTCCCTTCATCAGGGGATCAGGGGATCAGGAGATATATATATATATATATATATATATATATATATATATATATATATATATATATATATATATATATATATATTTATATATATTGTAAAAGGGTTTATTGACGACTGTTGCGACGGTGGTCCTACGAAGAAACACGATCGTGCAAGAGCAACGGTCAAGCAGATGCCGGCGATGATCAGCACGAGCCGAGCGAGCGAAGCCCAGCACCCAGTACCCAAGCGGTGGCGATGTTGCTTGCCAACGACGCTCTTTCTTCTTCACAATTTGCCCCCACCGAAAAAGAGCCATCCTGGCGACCTAAGAGTCTGGAGGCAGAGGGCTATGATATGGCTTAAGGCGGGCGACGTGGACGATGTCACGTCCACGCCGGCGCATGTCGTCAGATGGGGAAAGTGGCTCGATGAGAAAATTCACCGGCGAGGTTTGCTCCAAAACGCGGTATGGGCCCTCGTACTTTGGAACGAGTTTTGAGGAAATGCCGGGGGTTTGGTAAGGAACAGCCAGCCATACAAGTGATCCCGGGGAATAGCTGGGGCTTTGTGAAGAGTCGACGTTGTTTTCTTTCTGGCGCTGTTGTTCTCGAGACGTAAAGGTGCGTGCGAGTTCACGGCACTCTTCCGCATTTCGTGCAGCTTCGGACACAGATGGGCATTCGGATGCGTCAGGACGATATGGAAGGAGAGTATCGATGGTGTGGGATGGTTCGCGTCCATAAAGAAGAAAGAAAGGTGAAAATCCAGTGGTAGACTGTGCCGCGGTGTTATATGCGAACGTAATGAATGGAAGAATGCGATCCCAGTTAGTATGATCGGATGTCACATACATGGCGAGCATATCGCCAAGGGTGCGGTTAAATCTTTCCGTGAGCCCGTTAGTCTGCGGGTGGTATGCCGTGGTCTTGCGATGAACAACATGGCATTCAGAAAGCAGAGACGTGACGACTTCTGATAGGAAGGCTCGACCTCGATCGCTTAGTAGTTCTCGAGGTGCACCATGTCGTAATATGAAGCGATGAAGGATGAAGGATGCTACGTCCCGCGCAGTGGCACTTGGAAGGGCGGCGGTCTCAGCGTAGCGTGTTAAATGGTCCACAGCGACTATAATCCACCGATTTTCATCTGATGTTGTCGGTAGAGGGCCATAGAGATCAATTCCGATCCGATCGAAAGGTTTGGCAGGGCACGGAAGCGGTTGAAGCGCACCGGACGAGTGGAAAGGCGGTGATTTGTGACGTTGACAGTCAGGACAGCCCATAACGAATTTTCGAACGAAATTATACATTCCGCGCCAGTAGAAGCGATGGCGAATGCGTTCGTAAGTTTTGAAAACTCCGGCATGACCACATTGGGGATCGTCGTGAAAGGAGGCGCAGATTTGTGATCGCAAGCTGCGCGGGACAACCAAGAGCCACTTACGACCTTCGGGGGCGTAGTTGCGTCGGTGTAGTAGCCGATCACGAATGGCGAAATGAGCAGCTTGACGTCGGAGAGATCGTGGTAGCGCAGTGGTTGACGATCCAGAAAGACAGTTAAAAAGAGAAGCGATCCACGGGTCCTTGGGTTGTTCACTGGTAAAGGAGTCGAGGTCGAGAGATGCGATGGAGATACCAGTGGTTCCGCAGGCCGAGTCGGTAGGTAAAGGCGAACGCGACAGGGCGTCGGCGTCAGAATGCTTGCGTCCGCTGCGATAGATGACACGAATGTCGTACTCCTGGATTTGCAGTGCCCACCGAGCTAGGCGGCCAGAAGGGTCTTTCAATGTGGCGAGCCAACAAAGTGCATGGTGGTCCGTTACCAGGTCGAATGGGCGACCGTACAAATAAGGGCGGAACTTGCGAAGCGCCCACACTAGCGCCAAGCACTCTTTTTCAGTGACGCTGTAATTGGCCTCAGCTTTAGTAAGTGTGCGGCTCGCATAAGCGACGACGTATTCGGAGTAGCCCGGCTTGCGTTGGGCGAGGACGGCGCCTAGACCAACCCCACTAGCGTCTGTGTGAACTTCCGTTGCAGCTGTTGGGTCGAAATGCCGAAGAATCGGAGGAGATGTTAGCAGACTACGGAGCGTGGCAAACGCGACGTCGCAGTCAGAAGACCAGGATGAAAGGTCTGCATCACCGCGTAGGAGGTTGGTCAGTGGTGACATGATCGATGCAAAATTTCGCACGAAGCGCCGGAAGTACGAACATAGTCCGACAAAACTGCGTAATTCTTTCAGTGTAGTAGGTTTCGGGAACTCAGCGACTGCTCGCAGTTTTGCAGGGTCGGGTCGAACACCATGCTTGGAGACGATGTGCCCTAAGATGGACAGCTCTCGCGCGGCGAAGCGGCACTTTTTAAGGTTCAGTTGGAGCCCAGCGTTGGTTAAACACGTCAGAACCAGTTGGAGCCGAAGCAGATGCGTAGGAAAATCGGGAGAGAAAACGACAATGTCGTCGAGGTAGCATAGACACACAGACCACTTCAGTCCACGCAGTGTGTTGTCCATGAGCCGTTCAAACGTGGCAGGAGCATTACAAAGACCAAATGGCATTACGTTAAATTCGTACAGGCCATCTGGTGTAATGAACGCAGTTTTCTGGCGATCAGCTTCTGCCATAGGAACCTGCCAGTATCCAGATCGTAAGTCTAAGGAGGAGAAGAATTCGGCTCCTTGTAGGCTGTCAAGGGCGTCGTCTATGCGCGGTAATGGATAGACGTCTTTCCGCGTCACCTTGTTTAATCGCCGGTAGTCGACGCAAAATCGAATCGATCCATCTTTTTTTCGAACTAGAACGACAGGAGATGCCCAAGGACTGTGCGATGGTCGAATAACACGACGGCGTAGCATCTCTTCGACCTGGTCGTTGATGACGTGACGTTCTGCAGCAGAGACACGGTACGGTCTTTGACGCAATGGCTGGTGCGAACCGGTGTCAATGTAGTGGTGCACTGCGGAAGTCCGACCCAATTCCGGCTGAGAAACGTCGAATGAATTCGCGAAGTGCTGGAGGAGATTAAGAAGCTCGGCGCGTTCATGGGCACTTAAGGTGTCGGCGATGGAACTCGAGAAGGTGTCACTCGATGAGCACTCCAGTGGGGAAAGGGCATGAAGTTCGGTCGAGGCGCTACTGCACGATTCGTCTGGCATGTTAAGGAATAAAGAGGAATCGAGGTACTCCACTCGACCGAGACATTCGCCGGCTAGTAGCGTAAGCGGTGCAGAAAGGGGGTTGTGGACGAAAATATTGCTTCGGCCCGCAGTGACGTCGAGTGCAGCGAAAGGCAAGGAAACGGCTCTGCGGCTCATGAAAATGTCGGAAGGTGTAAACATTACTGTAGCATCGTTATAGTCATCGCAGCAAACCGGGACAACGGCAAGAGAGGCTGGCGGAATTTCAGTGTCCTCACGCACGACAAGTTTTGGCGACCGCTCAAGGGTTTCGTGCAAAGGTTCGTCACACAGGTGCGAAAATTGAACTTCAGCGCGTGCGCAGTCGATGATGGCATGATGATTTGACAGAAAGTCCCACCCGAGGATAACGTCATGCGAGCACACCGAAAGGACGATGAACTCGACAACGTACATAGAGCCTTGGATGAATATGCGGGCCGTACAGGTGCCAAGAGGTCGGACTTGTTGTGCGCTAGCTGTACGAAGCGATAGTCCAGAGAGCGGCGTGGTCACTTTGCGTAGGGAGCGGCAGAGCTGGGCGGCTATAACAGAAACGGCAGCACCTGTGTCGACGAGGGCAAAGGTAGAAACACCATCGACAGATATAGCGACGACGTTAGCTGGTGAAGTGCGAGGACTTGAGCATTTCGACGACGGCGCAGTTCTTGCCTCTGGAACTGCGGCGTTCAGTTTTCCCGGTTGGAGGAAGCGGGTCTAGGACGCATTGGGGACAGTGATCGCCTGCGAGGAGATGGGGAGCGGGGAGAGTGAGTTTGAGGCTGGTGTGACCGAGACTCAGGAAAGTTAGTGCATCCATACTGCGGTGAGGGATAGGGAGCAGGTATGTGCATGGGCTGTGGGTCATACGGTAACGGCCGAGTAGCGTCGTGGAGTGGTTGGAAGCGACGGCGACAATATCGTGCCACGTGTCCTGGAGTACCGCAGGCGTAGCAGATCGGTCGATTGTCAGGAGTGCGCCAGGAATTGCTGACTCGTGGTGCGGCCCAAGGTGTCGAAAATGGGGCGGAGTGGGGAGCGACTGAAGACATGGGTGGCAAATGCTGCTGGCGGGGTCTGCTACGTACCACCTGGGCATACGTAAGGGGCGCGGCCACGGGCTGCATAGCCGGCGCATGGGTAACAGGCATGGCCACAGGTTGCTGGTGGGCAGCGACGGGAACAGCCTGAGCTACCTCTTCGGCAATAACGTCGCGGAGTGGTGAGGGCAGACGAGAGGACGGCGGCTGCTGCGTGAAGGGAATCAACGACAGTTGCCGAGCTACTTCTTCACGCACAAAGTCTTTAATCTCTTGCAGGGTTGGTGAGTGGTCGGGAACAGAAGTGAGACTGGAGAGCGAGTCGGCGTGTGAGGAAAATGGCCGAGTCAGGGCGCGCCGCTTGCTCAACTCGTCGAAACTTTGACACAAAGTGACAAGTTCCGCAACGGTGGCAGGGTTACGGGCCAGGAGCAGCTGATATGCACCGTCATTTATCCCTTTGAGGATGTGTTGAATCTTCTCCGACTCGGGCATGGTGGTGTTCACCCGGTTGCAAAGACCAATAATGTCTTCGATGTAGCTGGTGAAAGATTCCGTTGGCTTTTGTGCGCGAGTCCGCAAGCGTTGTTCGGCTCTGGACTTGCGAACTGCGGGTCGGCCAAAACGTCAGCAAACAAGGTTTTAAAGATGGACCACGTCGTGATGTCGTTTTTGTGGTTGTTATACCACATTTCGGCCACGTCAGTGAGGTAAAAGATGACGTAAGTCAATTTGTCTGCGTCATCCCACTTGTTGTTTGCGCTCACCAGTTCATAGTTAGCGAACCAGTCTTCCACGTCGGTCTCATCAGCTCCGCTAAAGACCTTGGGCTCTCGCAAACGAAGAACGCCGGGGTTGCTGGGGGATGGAGTGGAAGAGCCAGGTTGCGCGTTGTTGGTAGCCATGATGGGAGGTAGCGTTCGGTTGCGCAGCTCCAGGTTCAGGCGACGGTGAATGGCAGCACCCAGGTTCAGGCGACGGGGAATGTCAGCACCTTCCACCAATTGTAAAAGGGTTTATTGACGACTGTTGCGACGGTGGTCCTACGAAGAAACACGATCGTGCAAGAGCAACGGTCAAGCAGATGCCGGCGATGATCAGCACGAGCCGAGCGAGCGAAGCCCAGCACCCAGTACCCAAGCGGTGGCGATGTTGCTTGCCAACGACGCTCTTTCTTCTTCACAATATATATATATATATATATATATATATATATATATATATATATATATATCAGCTACAAAAATCAAGAATATGTAAAGTCCTATAGATGCTAATAGCGTGAAGGAAGACAAACTGGAAAACGAACATTGGAAATAAACTGACTGTCTGCATCCTTCGTTGATTTTTAATAACAGCAAAAATTATTTTGCTTCGTTAGGTTTTCGTTATTAGAAAAACTCTATTCCTCTTTCATCTCGCTATCTTTTCGCTTCGCAGTCCATTGGTTGCTATACTTCTGGCACGCAAAGCATAGACGTAGCTTCCAAGCGCTTTTCCCGTTTTAGCTAGCCGCAGTAATCTGTGGACAGCAACTACATACTATATTGCTGTGATAGGTTGCATTTTCAGAAGTTCTAGTTGTTATGGTATTGACATTAGTGAGTATGTTATCACCCTCAGTTTACGCAATCTCGTGAATTTTCGAGTGGAGTGCGCCACTCAGGCGCATCAAGATCAGACTCTAGTGGATCTGGGTTAGAGTTTCTGTATATATGGTGTATATACCTAAAGGTAGCATATTTAGTAACTCTATACCGGGTTGCTCTGGAACGCCACTATAAGCAGTATAATTGTTTCCTTCCTGACGTTTTACTTCCTGACTTGACTGCCTTGTTTGTGATGGCGATCGTGAGTTTCATCAAAGTGGCCTGAAAGAGTTTTAATCGATTGTCGATTTCTGTCACTTTGCTATTCACTAGGCATTACTACAACAAACTGCTTGAGGGCACATTATGGCAGGCCATCTGCGACACCATGCAAAAGTCGAACGTACGTGTACAGCGTGCAAGATTCTTTTAAGAAGCTTTCATTACAACTCCAAAAGCAATGTACTGCGTCCAATATGACAACATTGAAAAAAAAACACGAAAACACTTGAATACCTTGGACTGTCGTTACTATACGCATTCTTTGAAAAAACTTAGTAAAAAGGTGGTAACTGCGGCATATTCTACCCCTTGGCACGATTCCTACCTGTCGCTATTGTTTTTTTTTTTTTTGCTTCTTTAAATGTTGTCGCTATTCTACCTAACGTGTCAGGGTTAGTAGATATTACTCCTTGCGTATGAGTTAGGAAACGTTACCGGCTGCGGTTTGATTGATTGATATGTGGAGTTTAACGTCCCAAAACCGCCATATGATTATGAGAGACGCCACCGGCTGCGGTTTTCTTTGCTATTAGTGGTGTGAGAAATTCAGCCAACTTGCTTAATCAGGTTAATTTTTTTGGAATAATAATTTTATGTTACGTCAAGGTGCACGCAGATGCAAGTACTGAGGCGTGAAAACATTAGTGCAAAACATCAAATGCGAGTCTGCTTTGTGGTTAACACACCTGTACAATGTGTGCTATAACCCGAAGTACGGCTACGGCTATAAATACCCTTTAGGTACATTAGAACGTTTCTCGTAGAACCTTTGATATAATGTGTTTGTATATATATGTGTGTTTATACACATTATTACACGAGAATGTCATTGTGGTGTGTTTGCCAGGATAATCACATGATGAGACAATACCATACGGCCTCACTTGATTATTTGAGCTTGTCAGGCAGTAGTGTTGCTAACTGTACTAACACCTCCCTGTAGTAAGTCTAAGTGTCGGGGTGGTACAGTCACTAACATTGCAGCTCGTTCTGTTACTACTTAGGTATACTCACTCAGTACCTCAAAGTTAGTAGATACCACCGCTTTTTCAAAGTGTATGCGAAGAGTGTCGGATTTTTTTTTCAGGTCCTACATGTGTATTCTAATTTTATAAGGTACATTCTATTCAATATTGCACCGTTTTAGGTAGTCACTTACTACCTCAAAGTTAGTATGTACCACTACTTTTTAAGACTGCAGGACAAAGACTGTCGGATTTCTCGCAGGTCCTGCATGTGTATTCTAATTTTATAAGGTACATTCTATTGAATATTGCGCCGTTTTAGGTAGTCACTTACTACCACAAAGTTAGTAGGTACCACTACTTTATAAGAGTGTATATAGGGAGACGACTGTCAGAATTCTCGCAGGTCCTGCATGGGTATTCTAATGTTATAAATTACATTCTATTTATTCTTGCGCCGTTAGCATATAAACTTAATACGATACGTCTAAATCAGGGTGGCGAACGGAAAAAGTGCACGTTCTGTTCCGTCAATGCGCTCCGAAATATAGAGACCTACAGCTGTTTATGAACTCACTCGGCCCAGCAAACTTAACCTTCGACACGAGTGCGATCACTTCTCAAGAAAAGGCACTCGTAGAATAACCATCTATTTTGTAATTTTCCTGTCATTTGTTTTCGTTTCGAATAATGTGTTGTGCCAAGCACGTGGCACATCCGCAAGTTTTGTCAGAAGACGGGAGAAAGCGGCCTGCTGACAGATAGGAAAGAACGATCGTCGTTTTTACATAAATATTAGGGAATAATCTTACCGAAAATACTTGCATCCTGATGAAAACAATTACAGTATACGACGACAGAAAATTCTGACATCTTGTAGAATACTGGGACATGTCACGTTAATTTATTCAGCCGTCTGTCACGAAACACTGTTGGCTGACTGATGTGTCTGCAGGTTTTTATAATGCTACATCAGGCTTCTAGCTCACTTCGAGGACATTTCTGTTCTGTCAATTTTAATTCGGTGTCTGTTGTGGCAACACATTTTTATGCAGCGCTACAAACATTTGGTTTAGTACTTCAGTTATATACGTGTGGTAACACACATGCGAGAAACTCACTCTCATTTCGACAAATATTTATATGTATATTGATAGTATGCATTTAGCATTCAGTCCGTGGCGCGTTTATAAGAGAGCTAGCACAGGTGAAGCGATCAGCGGACGGCGAAACGGAGCAATCACGAGCATCAACAACGCTCCTTCTTCCTCTTCGTCTTTTTCTGACACTGCTGCCTGTGCCCTATCCATTGCACAAATCACTCCCCCGTGAAAAAAGAGCCATCCAGGCGACCTAACGAACAGGTATAGGTGGGTCATAGTGCACGTCGGTCGACGTGAACAGTCTCACGGCCGTGGTGGCGGTGGTCTGTGGATGATTGAACGGGCTCGACAATATAGTTTACTGGGGGTTGTTGACGTGGGACGCGATAGAGTCCTTCGTTCTAGCTTTGTGAAAAGGCCGGGAGCTGAGGACAAAAGCTACATCGACGTTCCAGGCGAGTATGACAGAGGACTCGGGTTGGCGTCATGGCGGTCCTTTTGGTGTGCTTGGTCTCGTGCGGTTAAGGAACGTGGGGCTTCCTGCATTCTTCCACATAGGTGGCGAACTCAGGTGGTGTTGCACACTCTCGAGTGTCTGGGGCGATACAACAGAGTTGTATCCATAAATGAGGAGGCTTCGAGGCCGTGTAAAGAAGGAGTAAGGGGGAAATCCAGTCGTAGACTGGGTGGTGGTATTGTAAGCACACGTAACAAATGGTAGTATACGGTCCCAGTTGGTGTGGTCAGCAGAGACATAGATGAACAGCATGTCACCTAGTGTGCGGTTAAAATGCTCACTCAAGCCGTTGGTTTGGGGACAATACGCGCTGGTCGTTCTATGCACAACGCACGCAGGAGGGCTTGTACGGCTTTAGAGAGGAATGTGCGCCCGCGGTCGCTGAGTAGCTCGCGAGGTGCGCTGTGACGAAGAACAAGTTTGTGCAGTATAAATAAGCCCACTTCACGTCATGTGGCCTCTCGCAGTGCAGCAATCTGAGCATATCAAGTCAAATGATCGATAGCGACAATCACCTAGTGATTCCCGTCAGGTGTGTACGGAAGGGGGCCGTACAAATCAATTCCGATGCGATCAAAAGGTCGGGAGGGACAGGGCAACGGCTGGAGTGGTCCAGTGACTGCAAGCGGGGAGCTTTTCCGGCGTTGACACTTGCAATATGAACGCATATATTGGCGAACAAATCGACACATTCCACGCCAGTACCGCAGCTGGAGTCGTGCATACGTCTTTATTACACCATCATGGTCCCATTGGGGTATGGAAGGAGGCGCATATATTATATATCATAGACTATATATATATATATATATATATATATATATATATATATATATATATATATATATATATATATATATATATATATATATATATATATATATATATATATATATATATATATATATATATATATATATATATTGAAATTTCATGTGCGGCGCAACAGATAATTCTCTCATTACATAAGGATTTCGCAGTATATGTTTGGAAAATCTATTTGTAACAACAGCAACAATTTCTCTTGTCCTCGTGGTATGCTCTGTTGCCATTTTCAAATGGCCAGCATGGACATTCACAAACGCGATCACCTTATAGAGCTTAGCGTTCTATTACAGTGTGTGCAGCGACGCTTTCCACTTTGAGCTCTCTTTTCGTATTTATTTTGCTAACCTTACCGAGAGCGGCTACAGCAGTATACGGATATATACGTGTGTTTGGACAACGATACTACAAAGCCGGGCCAAAAAGAACTGTAAGAAAAGGGGAACAAAGCTTAGAATGGCATAAACTTGAACTGTACAGTTATTATCATCAATGAATGCGTTGTCTTCTTTCGTTTAGCGCGACTATTCGGGAAGCTGGCGAAGAGTTTGTGAACATTACAAGACTGCGCGTATTGACTCAAGTCCTCGTTTACTTCCAGACATTTTTTCGGATATCGTTTCCACAAGGTGATCATAGCAGGCCCCGACTACTGATGTACCGGGCGTTTTAAGAAATGTGTCCAAAAATCCTCAAAATCAAGAAAATGTGATGTTTCCTCGCTGCCTTCAGAATCGCTTTTTCTGTAGCGGCAGGCATCTTGAGATGGTTAAAGGCGTCCTTTGGAACAGTGGTTATGAAGTAGTTAAGAAAGCTAAATAAATAATTTTTTTTAATTATTAGAGTTAGGTGGCTATGTCAAACGGAAGAATTCATGCGAACAACATGTCCCAGCTTAGTAATTAGTGGGGCCAAATGACATTTTACCAAATGAAAGAGCGATAGTTTTTTTAAGATTTCGGACACCTTTCTTGAAACGCCCGGTAGTGACACAAATGGAGAGAACCAGACGACACAAAGGCCGACTACCAAGTGAAAGATTGCACCATGGCGGAATTGAGAGTAGACACAGAACTTGCTGTAATCATATTATATCACAGCGAAAAGACGATATGATTGCTAGAGACGCTGTAGTTGGGCATTGCGGATTAACTTAACCACCTGAGGTTAATTGTTTAACGGACTCCCATATCTAAGCGCACGTATGTAGTCGCATTTCGCTCCCATCGAAACGCGGCCGCCGTGGCCAGGGATCGAAGCTCTGTCCTGGAGCTTAGCAGAGCAGTACCCTAGCTGTTGGGTATACCATGGCAGGCAGGAGCCCAATCGTTCACGCAGCAGCAGCCATGTACGCCAGAATCACTTCGATAAGTTTCTGGGCCTCCCTGTAGAAAGATGTGATCGTTTATACTTTAAACCGCTTTTTTTGTCTCAAAAACATAATACTTGTTTCGGTTCAGGCCATGTGCTGGTTCAGGCACGATCCGAGAATAATATAAGTTCGGGTTCGGTCTCACACCCTGGTCTAAATATTACCGTCTAATCTCTCGTGAACTTCTGATGCCCTAATGAGTACTCCTCCCTTTTCTATCTGCAATGTTGCAAGACTTCTGCTGCCGCATTGGATAAGTCTTGCAACAAGTTGCCGATAGAAAAGGGAAGGAGTACTCTTTAGGGCGTGAGAAATTAAGAGACCGAAGGACCAGCGAAAGCTGGTAAGCATGCAGCTAAGGCCGCATCCAAGGCTAGTGAACCGAGGTAGTTGCCTGCCATGAAGGAATACGACGCACAGGTGAAGCGATCACGCGAAATTAGCTAAAAGTTTATTTCTCTATTTCATGCTCGAAAATCCTGCTACAGTCATCGTCAGAGGAAACCGCTTTTTTCAGTTTCTTTGACTGGGCGTGTCACCTTCATGTGGCTTTAGTTTTTTTTTTTTTTCATTGTAGGAAATAAGTACTGAATACCGCCAATAGATGAGGCGCCAAATACAGTCATTCTAAGCTCATTGGAACATGTGTATACCATGGCACTTAGTGCTGATGCCTCCCTTTGCTGGGGAGAAGGGAAGGTGCAAGATGGGGTGAGTCTCGTCGTCCTCACCCCCAGGGCCACACCCCCCATGATTTTGTAATCTTTGATAGCACTTGTCATGCTTTGTTGTATCCACTGACGTATACAGATGCCTCAAATGTGTCACGTCTTTCCTAATCGTCTTTATCTATTGTAATTTTAACGGAATTGGGGATCAATTTCGAAGCATATGTATTATTACAAGCACTGCTGTGCACTCGTAAAACAGCTCTATGGGGTCACTGGCAAACGATCATCGGCACAATTGCATGGCAAGTGGCATGCCTGCACATGCAAGCATCGACCTCCGCAGGTTCCCTCGCTTAGGCGCCCATCTGCCGATGAAGGCGATCACCACCGACCTTCGGAGACGGAGGCGTCGAGGAATGTGATTTAGCGCTCACAGGTCGACGAGAAGAAAGCCGTTGTCGCTCGGGCCTATGGCTCTCTGATTGCGTCCGCAGCACCCCTCTCTCGCAGGGACGCAGTGGCATTCAGTACCAGGTCCTTCGAGTTCCGCAACAAGCACCGGGTCACGTGCATAATGCTCTTGGGGAGCACGTCATAAAGGTGCCCGCTATTCATCTCCAGCCCGTCCGGGATGTGAGCGCGCGCGAGCAGTTCTTCCTTGTCGTGGTCGTCGCCGAGCGCGATCATGTCGAGCCGCGCCTTTTTGTCCGCCCCAAAGCAACGCCCCCTACGCCGAACGCGGAGAGATTTACGCGCCCGTCGCGTCAATTGGGCGAAATTACCGGCTGGGTAACCTCGCGAGTGGCTTTGTGGCGCCAAATCCAATTTGGTACGGTTTGCAGTTCTTGCGCCGTTGCGGGGATCGGCCGCGAACGACGTCATGGAGGCTGCGGGATGTCTTTTATGACGTGCGAAGGAGTCGTGCGTGCGAAACGGGGCGCAGATGGATTCGTTTGCGCTCGTCGCTGCTGCGTGCGTGCATGCGCGGACGCGGTTTCCCGGCCGCGGTGAATGCGGAGATCCGACTCGAAGAAATCAACCCACCACGAAGGCCCACAAAGAAGCTTGCGTTCACTGCCACAGGAATCCTTTGTCACTCGGCTGTGTAAGCCTTTGTGCGCTAACCGTGCGCGCGCATTGACTGGGCATAATTTAAGACTCTATACGCCGCCTCTTTTCGACAACCGCGGTGAGTGTGCGCTGTTGTTACGGCTCTCGGAGAGGTTGACAAGGTCGCTGGCTTCCCTTGTCTATCACGCACTGCTTCTCGCCTGCGTCTTCTGGCACCGGCGGCATAACGGTGCCGTTCGCAGTATGCATTTTGAGCACTTGCTTGTATATATCGACGAAGGTCAGTGAAAATTTCGGGTCGTGAACCCTGTGAATACTTCATCGAGGCGAGCACTCTCATATTGTGTGAGAGCCGCCAGTGGGAACACACTTTCGTTGTCATCCTCACTAAATGCCAGCACCAGGTGCACACTGCAGAGAACACACTTTCGTTGTCATCCTCACTAAATGCCAGCACCAGGTGCACACTGCAGAGGCTGTTAGAAGAATCGCCGAAGCTTCTTCGAGCAATCAGGGGTGACCCTGTAACCTGTGACAATGTGTGTGCAACACCTCCCTCCGTTCTTTTCAATCACCAACTTCCTCTCGCTTTTGATTTTGATTCTTCGGGAGTATCAGAGTTAACTTTTGCGACAAATTTGAGTTTTATGACAAGCATGAATTAACACGGGCGCGAAAAGCACATGCATTAACTGCAAAGAAGTTACCACTCTTCAAAATTAACAGCAGAAAATGTCGCGGTATTTAATTGAGGTAGGACCGCTTAAATCTCGACTATCCTGTTGAGTAATCTCACAACAAAACAAAAATATATATACTTCTTCCCCACGATTAATCTACAGTTAACCCGTGTGTGATTGTTGCTAGATGTCAGGACTGGAAAAATGTCAGTGAAAAAATACGGCTATACAATAAAAATTGTTGTGGTCTAACGTCCCAGAACCACGATATGTGATTATTAGACACTCCGTAGGGGAGGACTGCGGGAATTTTGACCACTTGGAGTTCTTTAACGTGCAGCTGAACTTAAACACACAAGCCTCAATCATTTTTGCCTTCATCGAAAATGTGATCGCTGCGGCCGAGATTCGATCCCGTGACCTGAGAGTAAGCTGTCGAGCACCATAATCACTAGACGTCTGTAGCTGGTGTACGGCTACACAACGTATGCCAGCTAAAAATTACGGCTATACGGAGCCATAATGTTTCAATGACATACGTTGCTTGTATTCCATGGCACTGTGAGGAAGTTCATGTGGAAAACTTCAGCCATACAGGAAGTTAACGTGGCTGTGCTGTTTAGGGTCCCTTCACATGAGGAAATAAGGAGAACTAACAGAATGCTTTGAAGGAAACTATAGGGGATGTTATTAGATGTCGTTGTACTGTAAATGTGAAGAAAGAAAAGAGGACAATAAGATAACCTGTCACCTGCAGATACTGAACCTGAGACCTTCGGCGGAGAGGCAGAGTTCGGTCCTCCATGCCACGGCATAGGTGGGTTATCTTTTCGCGAACTTTTCTTTTTTTTTAATATTTACATTGCAATTACTTCCAATAAAATCCCCTATACTTTGCCTTGCATTATTGTCTGTTAGTTCTCATCAATGTCGTGTATAACGAGCGCTTAAATTTACGCTTCTTTCCTTCATACGAGAACATGTGTGGTAATAGGAGCACGTTAAATGCTCTGATGCCATTTTGACTATGCGACAAAATGGCATATCAGGCTGAAATATGAATTGTCGTCATCAACAACACTATGATAAAGTGGAAAACTCCGGTGGAGTGCGCCTCGCCGTGGTGGTCCAGTGGCTATAGGTACTCGGCTGCTGACCCGCAGGTCGCGGGATCGAATCCCGGCTGCGGCGGCTGCATTTCCGATGGAGGCGGAAATGTTGTAGGCCCGTGTGCTCAGATTTGGGTGCACGTTAGAGAACCCCAGGTGTTCGAAATTTCCGGAGCCCTCCACTACGGCGTCTCTCATAATCATAAGGTTGTTTTGGGACGTTAAACCCCACAAATCAAATCAATCAATCCGGTGGAATGTATGTTTTGCACTCTCATGTTTACGTGTGCTAGTTGTAAACTGTATATTAAGATTTCTCATGCAAGTGTAGATACTCGCAGGGGCGTACGCTTACGTTAGTGGACTTGCATAGGGCGTTTAGATTTCTTTTTTCCTATCCTTTTTTGTATAATTTTTATGGCTTGGCAAAGTCAATATTTTCACAACAGCTATTCCCCCTCCACCCTCCACCCCCCAAAAAAAATATCTCTCTTGCAGCATGTTTTTACAAGGTGGTTACAAATTACTTCCACATCCTATTGTGATTAATATTTCAAAGCGAAGCTTTTTTGTAACCCCCCCCCCCCCCGGACAATTTTGCCGTTTTGGCAAATATGTAACACGCACAAACTTACTCATTCAACAATATGTGGCCACATCTGAACTATATACTTATACAGGTGTGCTGCTCGCTACTGGATGCGTGGTATAACAACTAACGTTACATGAACATTCCGTGTCCAACAAATATGCATTTAGTATTCATGCTTCTCTTTTTTAAGCGAACCTTTCTAATCCACCTAACCTAATAGGTTAGAAAACGTCAACTCAGCCATCTTCGTGGCGACTAAAGTATGCTGGAGACCGTTCAACATTCCGCTGTGCTCAAAATTAGCCCACTGTACACCTAATACGAAAATCATTGATCGACACTATATATAAGCCCATATTGGCACAGCCACAGTCGCGTAGATCAGTTAAGCCGTGAGTTGAAGATTTCATCATCTTGCTGATCCGCCATACACAAGTACGCTATCACTATGCTTGTATCAACAACTTGATATTATTACGCTTTACGACAGCCAAACTTTGCAGAGATTCTAAACGGTGCATTGTAGTGGCCACAACTGCTTTTGCAGTTAATAATATCCGGGGTTTTAAGCCCTAAAACCACGATGTTGTTATGAAGGGCGCCGTAGTGGAGGACTCGAAAATTTCGATTATATTGTGTTCTCTAACGTGCCCTCACATCGCACAGAACTCTATAGCATTTCATCTCCATCAAAATGCGACCGCCACATCCGGAATCGAACCCGCAACCTTCGGGTCAGCAGCCGAACACCGTAACCACAGACCCATCATGGCGGTCTGCTTTTGCTGTACTCGTTTGAATATATGCGGATGGTATCCTAAATCATGTCGTTTAGTGTTTGACTTCGTATATTCAGTAGCAGCGCCATGTCCCTTGATCGACGCCGAGGAAGACGTAAACAGTAGCTCGCCATTTTACAAGAAACTTAAAACGATAATATTAAACATTCTTGTCGATAACAACGACCATGGTGACAACAGCAACAATACAAATAAATACCACGATAAATCTAGACGCGAGGCATATTCGCCGATAAATCAATCTTACGATTTTGTTTGGAAACGTGTAAGTTAACTCTGTGAACTGCAAGTACGAAGCCGCATGTTCGCCTTCAACTTCAACAATGCCGGTTGCAACCACCAGTCAAGGGCGCTTTCGAGCCTCTGGCCACAACAGTGTCAAACTTCACCACCACGTTCCTCCGATATTCGCCTCGCGGCGGCACTGACGACAAGAACTGGTATCGCGTAATAGAATCACCAGAGGCTGAGTTTTCAATTTACACTACGCGCAAGTACACGCTCGAGTAACGTCATGTGTTAGTAACGGGCGTGGTCAATCTAGGGCGGGGAAACCACGGATCCAGCGTTACCAGTCAAACGAGTCTTGTGGACATATTCGACCGTCCGCAAGTGCCTGACCATTGCGACATGCTACAATCACGGCCACTCGATCTCGTATACGGTTGTCCCACAGAACACGCACCTCGCGATCATCTTCCCGGTGATATTCATAATCATAACGCCGTCATCTTCCTGGTGGTAGTCGAGTTGCCCATGAACGGAGTCAGTTCCCTCAAATTGCTCTCGGGACACCTCTCGTGTCACCGGCCGCGCGCTAGCATTCAACCTCGTGGCATTTTTTTTTTTTTTTTATGTTTCGCGCTCCTTAGTCAAGAGTACGTATGTTTACTGGGGGATATAGCAGATTGAAAGCAGTTGATTTGAATGTTTTACGGTGCAATGACATTTTTCATCAGAAACCAGGGTTATCATCAGAAAAGAGTTAATACGATTTTAAGTATTCTCTTATAAGATGATTAGCTATTATATAAATCAATCCATGTGGAGCAACAGTACTTTTAACTACGAACACTGTAGGTCTATATATAAAAGTTTGACTGTCGCTAGCTGGAACACCCTCTTGCATATTGCTTGTGAAAGGAGGTGCACTCGTATACCAAAGGCCTGCGGATGCAGCAGCATCACGTGTTGCTGCTCAGTGGTGTATACAACGTGGGCGCGGCCGTTACGGAGCAACGGAGCATCCGCCAGAGAGGTTTTCATTTCCACGGGCGTGCACTCCTGTGTGACACGCTGGATGAGTAAAACATTTGTAAACCAGGAGCGCCATTTGGAGCCGTATTTCTTCCCATCTGACGAGGAGTATCTTCCCTCGCGCCACGCCGGCCGAGATGGCTGCCCCCGGGGTCCGCGCACCGTTGGACGGCGTGTGTGCTGGCCGCGGGGCCATTAGACAAACAGATGCGCGCGCACGCCCGCGCCGGGCACGTGCCGCGCTCCCCGGCGTGCGCTCCTCGCCGTGACAATGATTAGTGGGCGGCGGAGGGCCCGCGCTAAATTCGCCCGCGTCTCGAGCGAAACGGACGCGCGGCGGGAGGCTGGCCGCAGCTGCTCGTCTTGACCCAAAGAGTGAACCGCCCGGCCGAGTGGTCGTATACTACGTCCCGCGATGACCGCGGATCCGCCTGTCTACAAGGTGCCGCCTGCGGTCGGTCTAGTACGCGCCGAAGCGCCCCCCTTCCCCGGCGAAGGGGCGGCATCGTTCGAGCCGCGCGTGCGGGCTCATTCGGCACCGTTTGGCCGCCCATTCGATGCGCACATATACGAGCACGAAGCCGCGCGTTACTACCTGCTGGCCCCCGCTGACCCGGCTGGGCTCACTCTCCGCGGGCCCACCACATGACTGGCGGCCCTCCCGTCTCTTATCTTTACATATGTTGTATAGCGCCCTCGAGTAGTGTAGCCAAAAAAGTAAGCAGCCGGCAGCTGTTTCATCGCTTACTCCAAATGCAGTAGTGTGGTAGTTTTGCCGTCGCGTGCGTTTTTCGCATTAGGAACAAATGCCAGCCGAAGACTTGAACCACTGAGTTAGGTGATAAGTCCATGTAAACCAGCAACCTATGCTCCGTTAGTTTACTGAAAGGCTTCGTGGTGGTGGTGGGATTAGTGGCAGGAACACAGCGAAACTTGCAGCTTTCGTGGGAAAAAAAAAACTGTTTTAAATTGAATCGATCTAAGCACTCACGGAAACAGGGAAAAAGTTATACCTTGAAAGTTAATGTTTTCTGTGACGTAACTCTTCCGTAATTTTATGCAGAGGACATCGCATTAACGTTGCTCATTTTATGTTACTTAATGGGCACCAAATCTCAATCCCGGCCACGCCGGCTGCATCTTCGATGGAGGCGGAAATGCTGGATGCCGGTGTTCTCAGCTTTAGGTGTACGTTGAGGAACCCCGGGTGGTTGAAATTTTCGGAGCCTTCCACTACGACGTCTTTAATAATATTATCGTGGTTTCAGGATGTTAGAGCCAAGATATTGTTTATTTTAACGTGCGCCAAATTGTTCGCGTATGTTTATGCCCCCTCAATATGATAATAAAAGCGGTCGCTGTGGCCCAGAATCGAGCTCGTAACCATATAGTATACTTCATATAGTAAAGCCGATGACATGTCCTGGGCATAAAGAAGACTAAAATGAAGCAGGTCCTCCTGTGATGCGCAGAGCTACAAGTACTAGCTGTGATGGCAACTAAGCCTTTATGGAGGCGTCAAAGTGATCGGATAGGCTGCTAACAGTCGGGTACGTCTCATCTATGGAGGGGCAGGGGTACGAAGTCCCCTCTCTCATCCTTTCCATGACGCACACACACACACACTTCCCGAAAATGGTCGACGGAGTATAGCGAATACGTTTGGTCTAATTATACTGTAACATCCCAACGGGAAGAATTCATTCTAGACATCTATAGCATATTGTTGCAACTTGTATATACCTTTGCGAAAGGTGCCACCAAATGGTGTACAGTTTGCTCTGTGACATACGTGGTTGCGTGGCGGAAAAGCTCTCTATCCCTTTAATAACCAGTCTCCTTTGAGCCTGGTTTTCTTTCTTTCTTTCTTTCTTTCTTTCTTTCTTTCTTTCTTTCTTTCTTTCTTTCTTTCTTTCTTTCTTTCTTTCTTTCTTTCTTGTCAGCGTTATAAGCTTGCTTGCAAGCCGGTCGACAGGGCCTCGCCTGGAGCGCCTGGATTTTGACCAGGTGCACTCCTCAAAGTAAAAATAAAAACTTCTTAAGTTGGTTTCACTTGCAAAATTTTCCCTCAGCATGGTCGCTATTAGTTCTGACGAAGCGCCCTAGAAGTGTTATCACGCTGCGGTATGAACTTCAGGCCTTAGCTCAAATGAGCGATCAGTCAAGGCTTGGAAATAGAACGCATACATGACTGCTCAAACATTGAAAATGTTACTTCTCATCGGGCCTTTGGCCTTTTCTCTGCAGTGCGAACGCTATAGAAACCACTTCACGCATAGAACCAGAGCCCACGCTGCGAGGGCCTTGCGCTTGAAACGTGTCAGCGTTGGCTAAAAGCCACACAGGGACGGCCCAGATGGTGGCTAAGGCAGCAGGGACGACAGCAGGGATGCTCTTTGGCCAGCGGGCGAGAGGATGCGAAGGTGGTTGCGCAACGCCTCGGTGAGAGTGGAGTAAAAAAGAGTGGAACGCTGGTGGGTATAGCGTCCACTGAAGGTGTCCTCGTTTTTTCTTTCCATGCTCAGTCGAGTGTGAGTTTGTGTGGATACTAGCCTGTATGTGGCGAGTTGACCGTTTCCTGAATGACCGCAATCCTGGGGTGTCTATTTCAAGCCTTTGATTAATTGTGCGTGTTTGTGTCTTTTTGAGTCGACGTTGAAGTGTTTGTGCGATTGTCTTGACTTGCGTCCTGAATTCAACAGGTCCATATTTCTATTCGCAAGTTTCGTCACCTATAGGAGGCGCACAGGATGGTTCAATATGGCGCCCACAGAGAGTATCGGAGTCGCTGAGCACATGTGCGAACTGCACTGCAGTTTTTTTTTTTTCATTGTGATGGTTCTACCCTTTTTGCAGTCGCATATTATGCGCCACCTAAACACTTCAGAAACTCGAATACGATGCTTTTTTAAAGATGAAGAAGTCCTGAATGCCAAACACATCACTTGTTGTGGCGTGCGATGTCCATGCATGTTGCCCTCCACTAAAGGTGTGCCTCACGATCATTACGTGGTTTGTCACGCCAAAACCCCAAATAGCGTTATAACATTCTGTATTTCCTTTCACGTCCTCAATCTTGAGTGGATACTTACCGATGTAAGATTTCGCTAAGTTATCGCAATCATTGGCCGACATTTTTGACGCATCTTTGAAAGAAGTCATAGCTTTGCCCGGCGAAGCAATGAGCGCGATAGCAACAAATCGGAAGGTCGCGCGCCGATTGGCAAGCTGATAGAAACGTGCCCCGCGTTTCTGAAGCACAAATGACGCACGAAACGTACTCACAGGTACAGATAGACGCGAATAAGCGTCTCAGTTGTTACTTTGCTGTGTCTGAAAAGTGCACCCTTTTTGCAAACGGAGACTGTGCAATGATTGAAGTGACCTTTGTGCGCCCGGTAACTACAACAGAAACGTTCTAGTGAAGGCCCAATGCCAGCCAAAACGTACATGCATGCACATGCTATGAGTGACGCTGCCCCGTCGCAACTCCGATACTCTGAACAAATGACGGTGGTGGCCGCGGGGCGACGCGTGAAAGTATACGGAACTTGCGAATAGCGTCGCTGGCTATTTGTCGGACAGACTGCGGTTCACGGACCTCCTAAGCGGAGGATAAGGTCTTCATCTGGCTCTCAACGTTCTTCTCTCACGTAGCTTTTCTTACTTTCTCATAAGTTCGCTTTTGTACCGCGCGGGTCGTTAGTCTTTCCAAAGTTGGTCACACTTTGAGCAGCTATTCCCGCGCAGAATTTCTTCTCCCTGACTACGCGTGAAAGAACAACTTCGCGGCCGTACGCAAGCGGAGTACGAAAGCCTCTAAGAATACATACGTTTTTTTTTTTGCAAAAGCTTTATGAACTCACTGACCTTTCTGCATCTGAAGCGCAGAAATCGACTCGGACAGTCAGGCAGTCACATCCGCATTTCCAGGTCTATCGAAGGGGTCGTTCTTACTCTTCACTTGACGACCTCGCAAAGGCAGTGGGTCATGCCATATATCTGCATACGTTCCCGCAAGGATTGTTATATAACACTCTGGTAACTGAAAAGACCACGACATAGATTAACACTTGCTTAGAGTCAGAAGGCGTCTTTAATAATTTGCAGTAGTGTGATATCTAGATAGTATCCCCCTAGTATCCTTGAAGCTCATCCCTGTTGCCAGCGTTTGCCGAAAGTGGTGGAAGGGCTGATTTCCTATACGGATGTAGACATGGTGCAAGTATAGCGACGTTTGTTCTAATGATGCGAATCGTTGAACATGGATGTAAGTGCCCTCTGTGCAATTTTACGAGGACAAGAAAGTGATAATGCGAGTCTTTCGACTATACGTGCGTTGAACTACGGTGACACATCTTCCTATATTGTAGGGCACATATATGCGAGGAGCTTCGCCTCGGTGAATAGCACTAATTTCTTTTATTAAAGTCATTCTTCAGTCTGTGAGCCATTGGTAAGTGCAAATTATTTGGCATAGTCTAACACATTACTTGATAAAAGCACCGAAAAATTGGCAGATACCACGTACAGTGGGGATAGATGATATGTGAAGCACGAATGAGGAAGGTTGATATGTCACTTTAAAATCAGGACAACGTTACGAGGCGCACGGATGTAGTACACAGTAAACACAAATAGAAATGTTATGCGCACTCGGGTATCTGAGACAAGATGCAAGTATGTTGTTTATAGTCGCGTAACGACGGCACCACTAACATTTGAAATACTAGCACCCGCAGTGGTATGCTTGTAAATTATGCCATACATGACTTTCATGTCGTGTTTATCATATATTTGCACCTGACATTTGTGTTCGTCGTCTATTCTAACTTCAATAATACTAATATTAGTATATAATAATACTAATAACTTAGGTAATACTAACTTTAGTATATGTGAACCTAGCGAAACGGCCGCGAGCGCGTCATTAGCGTGGCATCGAGTCATCTTCTTACATGACATGCATGTAATGATTATCATGCTTGCACCAGTCATATATATACCTTCGTCATCCATTCACGTCACATAATAAATACCAAACTTGGTATATGTGAAGCTAGCGAAACGGTTGCGAGCGTGCTATGAGCGTAGCACGTAGCCATGTTTTACATGACACGAATGTCATGGTTACCATATTTAGACGCCTCATTTACTTTCGACGTCTATTCACGTCGCGCAATACCAAATTTGGCATATGTGAAGCTAGCGAAACGACCGCGAGCGCGCTATGAGCGTAGCATGTATATAGTCATGCCCTACATGACTTGCATATCATGATTATCATTCCCCAAGTAATGTAATTACCCAAGTGTGTTCTCGCCATTCCTGGGTAGATTTAAAGTGTCAGTAACCTGTGGTACATATCCATATACTAGTGGCACATACTTACCTTCAGGTATGTGCCACTGTCTGGCAGAAAGAATTTGATGACGTACGCGACGAGATTGTGACATTATTAATGTCATGACCAGCCAGTCGTATTCTTCAAACCATATTACCCTCTCATACCAAGTTTGGCTTACCCCAAGTGAAGAGGGTGATCACGAGAGCACCCAGACGTAGATAGATAGATAGATAGATAGATAGATAGATAGATAGATAGATAGATAGATAGATAGATAGATAGATAGATAGATAGATAGATAGATAGATAGATAGATAGATAGATAGATAGATAGATAGATAGATAGATAGATAGATAGATAGATAGATAGATAGATAGATAGATAGATAGATAGATAGATAGATAGATAGATAGATAGATAGATAGATAGATAGATAGATAGATAGATAGATAGATAGATAGATAGATAGATAGATAGATAGATAGATAGATAGATAGATAGATAGATAGATAGATAGATAGATAGATAGATAGATAGATAGATAGATAGATAGATAGATAGATAGATAGATAGATAGATAGATAGATAGATTCAAAGTTGCCGAAGTTCGCTAGAGATGCTTCGCATTTAATACAGCCGTATCTTTGAATTCATGGATTGTTCTTTAATCTGTTCTTTTGAGGAGATATAAATGTGTTCACGAATGTTCCTGCTGGGACTACGTGAAATGCTGTTGTCACTAATATAAAGGTTAGACATTGCTAAGGAATCAAAGAGTACAATCGAATAAGAAGAAAATTCATTAGCCACTCCACTCTGTGAAGTCCGTTGACTAGCGAAACTCGTATCGTGGTTGGTAGAGCTTTACTAAACACAAATGAATTGCTTAAAATATATTTTTGCATAGAAAATATAAGTTATGTTATATCAAAACATCAAGGTCCTTGCGCCTTTTTATTATTTTATTAATTGTTCAAGTGCTCTTTTTCTTCATGTAAAAAGTGGTCTTCACTTGTAAACGCAAATGCCATTTCTAAAGAAGACATCCTTCCAGGGACAATCCATATTATATCGAAATTTGAAGGCCCTGTGGCTTTTTTCTCATTGTATTATAACCTTTTCAGGATAATTAATTCCTCCTAAGTCGTCTTTACTTCAAACGCACATCCAAATACAAGCCGTAGCTTGTGGAAAATGGTTTTACTCTGTCTGAGCAATACAAGAGAAAACATCTCAATCAATCGACCAATAAAGCAGTCAATGCACTCTTTATTTTCCATATATGAAAAAAAAAATACGAGTTTTCACACTTTTTTAGGAAAGTAAGGCAAGATTGTAAACAGCGTATTAAAAAAAAACGCTTGGAAAACACTTGAGCTTCGCCTTTGAGAGTTGAACGCGATGGCGTAAAAAACGGGGCCCGTGCTCATCTCATTTAACCTTGCCGAAGAAAAAAGAACGTTTGTGCCAATAACATCAGCTATTTAAAGTTATCCTACAGGATGACTACTGGGGATACTGGGGATACACTGGGGATGACTACTGGGGATACAAAAAAGTTAGTAAAAAGGTAGCAACTGCAAGTGAATAGGTAGTAACTGCAGCAGTTACTACCTTTCTTTGACCGTTACTACCCTTTTGCAACCTGTTTACTACCTACATTAGTAAACAGTTACTAGCTGCTACCATTACTAACATTTTGCGATTTCTTTACTACCTGCGTCAGTAAGTAGTTAGTAACCGAAATGAAAGAGGTAGTAACTGCATCCGTTACTACCTTTCTTGCCCCGTTGCTACCTCTTTGCTACCCGTCTTTTGACTATTTAATCCAAAATAGTGTGTGAATGCGATTCTGATCATTTATGAGAGGAATCGTCTCAACGTATTATCATTAAACGGAAAAATGACGCAGAAGGTATACATAGATAAAAAAAATACATTTCGCTCTAAATTACTCAACCAAGATATGTAAACTTCATTCTCATACTGTCTAAACGGAGAAGTACAAGTTAACGAACCATAATCAAGTGCTACACGCGCCGTAATAGACAATTACAACAAACTTAGTGAATTACAGCAAACATTAACAAGACCGGCAAATCAAAATAACAAGACGGTCACAATTAGCCTCGAGGACAGTCACAGTTATTCCACTGCGGCGTGTCTCCAAATATCATCATTGTTTTGGCGCGTCAAACCCCCCAAACGATTATTACCTTTTAAACGCTGATATATTAGTCGTGTGAAGCATTCAAATGCACTGAGAATGAGTTCAGTACCTTGTTCCGGCCACTGTACATAATGCCTTTTCGTGGCCATTTTATAATATATAAATATAACATATAATGTTTTATAATTAAGGCTGATTAAAGGTCTTGTGCAACGTCACCAGACACACGTAACCAAGTAGTACAATATAGGGCTATAGGTTTATATTTCTTATAATTTCTCCTGAAACGCAAGTGCTCCTCTGTGCCAGACATGCCCCTGCAAAGTAGGGGCTAAATATACCCCACGCTTACTTCTTACTGCATGTATACGTGAAAAATAGTGAACCTGTTTGGCCTATATTCATGGCACACCACGCTTCTTACCCGACTTTGTTTAGTAATAAGGCATTGATTAGCCAACATTAGCAGTGAAGAAATATGCCCAAAGTAATGAACTAGGTAGCATCGGTTACTAATCTTTTTGAAACCTCTAAAAGTTACTACCCATGGGTGGTAACGGCTAGGGCATAGTAACAGTTACTAACTGCTGGTAGTAACAGCAGAGGTAGTAACTGTTACCACCCTCGCTGTTACTAACTGCGCTTACTACCAGGGTTGTAACATATGTGACAAACCATTACTACCCCAAAGGTAGCAAGTACGACCACCTTTTTTCTAAGAGTGTACACTTGCTAAGTAATTCTTCCTTTTGTGAATTGGCGAAATACTCACTACGTGTCCGTATATAAGGTGCCTCGTGCACCAGTGAAGCTGCAAACATTGTTGTGGTGAGCAGCTTTAAACCACCTACTCCTTGCCCACTTCAGATGTTTTGACGACTTGTGCAATTGTACAATTCTGCCACACAGTATTACATGTGTCAAAAAGACTCCACTCACGGCAGTGTGCGTGCGTGCGTGTGTGCGTGTGTGTGTGTGTGTGTGTGTGTGTGTGTGCGCGTGCGTGCGTGCGTGCGTGCGTGCGTGCATGCATGCATGGTGTTTATAGCGACACACTGTAGAGCGCAGTTCATAATATCCTCAAGAATATTTCCATGTATCTAAGAGAGAGAAAAAAAGCACTGGCGTAGTTTCTTCGTAGAACAACAGCTTGCCACGCAGAAGGGACCCACGTTTTATTCTCACCAATATTTTTATTATATATTTAACTCCATTCGTCTCGAATTTTCGCTCATGGACAACGCCGATTTTTCGCGCTCAACCGACGATGCGTGGCACCGACACCGACGCTAGAACTTCTGTGAAATAACCTCTTCAGTGCTATTGCGTGAACACAAGTGCAACACATACCAAAATTTTGTCCAAAGCTGCTTGTAGAATTTCACCTCCTTTATAAAATTTCGAACGCGGAGCTTGCATTTAATGCTGTATTGTTCCATCATAACTTTGCGAGCGAAAAGGAGCGACTTGGGCTTGCTTTCGTGTTTTTGTACCTGCGATCATTTAACGTGACGTTTTACCCACAATTTCACGCATATGTCGTTTAGAGATCGTTATGGTCGCAACAACTTCTGGGAAAGTGAAACGAAGATGTGAAGTTGAATCGGCTTTCATTGTCTGCAGTATTTTACTCCCTCGGAAACGATCGTTGCGAGGCCCCTTCGCTCCACCTGAATGCAATCTCTTTGTGGGCGAGTGTATTCAAGATGCTTCGTGCGTTGCCACGGGCCGCAGCTTGAACCTCCGCTAACCGTAAAAGTCTTGCGGGCCTGCTTGACAGCGGCGCCGCTCCTTCGCGCACTTCGCGTTCCAGACGTGCACCGCGGCGTCGCCATACAGGGCGCCCTTATCAGATCACGAAAAGGTGCTCTGGATATGAAATGAAAGAAGCATTAGAATAAGGAGCACGGCAGTGAATCATTTCCCCTCTGCCTCGCTTGTTCGTTGGCCTCGCTGCAGGACCGCCCAAAACGTCAACTTCTCGTGCATGGGCAAATGGGAGCGCCCGATAGCGTCGCGCGCCGTTAGTGGAACGCGATTTCTGGAGAGGGGGGGCGATGTGCCATTGTGTTTGAGCGCATTTTTTCGTGCGACAAGTCATGCGCGGAGTCCTCAACTTGACAATAAAGCCCGCCGCGTCCGCTTTGACATTGGACGCACGGCGCCGGTGGCGGGAGCACAATTTTGACCCGGGGTCGTCCCGCGGCGGGAGTGTCTTATCGGAAGCATCGCTCTGACTACCTGTCTGTACTATATGCAAGCGGGGCTCTATGCATAGTCAGGCTAGTTTACGAGGTTTGCTACGGCATCGCCATCTCGGCGTAATTCTAGCCGGCGCAGACGGCGAATCGGTGCCGCGTCTCCATTGCTCGATCCCTCCATGGAAAGGGAGCGATCGAACAGAACTGCTTTATTAGGCCTCACAAATATGGTAATTGGTTGATTCGCGGCCCTGTGGCTTTCGAAGAACGCGTTGCATGACAATGCTTGGATTCTTCCGTTCGGGCTATATGGACGCGTGCATATATATATACGCGCCCGTTTGGCTTGCTCCGTGCACCCTCCGCAATGCTTCTCACGCGATGACGGCACCCAGCACTCCGTCTATACTTAAAAGCGCTAAAAAACGATTCACGCGTTGTGTGTGTATGTCTGTCAGGCAGATTTTAAATAGCAATCGCACACTGGAAGCCGGTGAAAAAAGGTGGCACAGAGAACTGTTAGCGGCTTAGCCCTTTTTGATCCTCATGTCGGCTAATGAAAGAAAGAAAGGTTTCTGGCAGCCGTGGCTGATGAAAAAAAGAAAGGGAAGAAAAAGTAAACTGCTGTTCATGTTACGCTGAATATAAACAATGAGGAATGTGGTTACTGAAAACTTTTTTAGATATTTGTTACGCTAAAATAGGTCCACAAAGAGCCACTCTCTCTCTAATTTTGCTCATGCATGCCTATCGTAGTCAAATGGCTAGATTGAGAAGCAATATAGATAAATCTTGACCGAGAATGTGTCAGTAACCTGAGACTTCGCAGCCGACATCATGCTCTTTAGCAACCGAAAGAGTGTAAACGGGGTTGAAGCAAAGAGGCAAAAGACAAAGTCAGTGTTAGGAGGCCCCGTGAAACAGTTTCGCGATCGGTGGCTGGACCCTATATATAAAGTCTGTGTAAGAATATTTATATCTAGGTCATTTATTAATAGCGGTGCATATACTCAAGAAGAGGAAGTTGGCTGAAGATTGTAGGATATGGGCTGCAGCACTTATATACGGCAAACATTCTGTGACAGCCAATTTACCACTGTCCCTCAAGCGGAAACTGTACAACCATTGCAAATCGCCATATGCAATACCATGTGGGGCGGAAACCCATAATGGGTTTCCGCCCCATATGGTATTGGATTTCACCGGAATTTGCCGAGAATTAACGGGGATCTTAGCGGGTTTTTTCCTGGTAATATGAAAATAGCTCGAGTAGTGATTTTGCACAAAGGTGAATCCTTCAATGAACTAATTAATTACTGGCCAATATCTGTGCTGCCTATTTTTTTAAGTATTTGAACTAATTTTAAAGAATAAGTTAACCCAATTTCTGGATAAAAAAGCCCTTGTCGATTATCAGTATGGTTTTCAAAAGAATAAGTCGACGGAAGAGGCACTGTAAGAAGAAATACGGGATAATTTTGAAAATAAGCTATACACTCTCGGAGTTTTCCTTGATTGCATAAAATGCTTTTGATTCAATAAATCATCACGCTTTATTTCAAAAGTTACCTTTATGTGGAATCAAAGGCGTTGCCTTAAATCGTATTAATGGTTAATTTTGGGACAGATTTCAATTTGTAAGCCATAACAGCGTATGCTCAGAGTTGAAGGAAATAAAGTGTGGCGTACCCCAGAGGTGGCCATTTTGGGTCCCCTATTTTGTATCATTTATATCAACAATATCGTGAATATACAGCATACATCTAAAATGGTCCTCTACGCCAACGATACTAGCTTATTTTCCTCTGGTAAAAATTTAGCTCACTTGGAAACAGCTGCGAACCATTGGTTGCGTGACTTGGTTATCTGTCAACCAACTTCAGCTAAATGTGAATAAAACTAAATACATTGTCTTCAAACCTGTAGGAACAAACCTGATGACGCTGACATTTCTCTTTCTTTTGATGCTTGTGTTATTGACCGGGTATTGGTATTTTAATTTCTGGGAGTATTAATGAAACAACATTGAAACTTGAATCATCATGTAAACAAATTGCATACTAGCATTTCTGGATTTAATGAAATGTTTTCTAAAATCCGGCATCTGGTTCCCACTTGTCTGCAACATCAGGTGTACTTTTCGAAGATACAATCTCAGCGATATTACTGCTTACTAATCTGGGGCACTACAAGCAAAACCGATTTAGGTTGGCTGACAGTCCTTCAAAAGCAAGCTGTCCGACATATAGAAAACCTTGGATGGCTTGACGACACAACACCATTCTTCTAAAAAAAAATGAGATAGTAAAAGTTCAGCAGCTACATAACCTCAGACTTGCTACATGCATACACATAAAAATGCGAAAAGATAAATCAACATTTTCACATATGTACCTAACCGCCCGTGAGCGATATAGTCTAAGATTTAGCCACATCGAACTTCCGCGTTGTAGAACTAAATACCGAACTAATCAACTGAAATACCTGATACCTTCTTTTCTAAATCAACATACGCAAGTTCTAAATTATGTGCATGAAGCCATGTCAAAATTTGTGTTTAAGCTTATTTTTAAGTCTTACTCATGTCGTGTGTGCCTTCCTATATATATATGAGCAAGGCCTCAAGCGTTATGTGGTGTACAACATTTGTGTTTGAAAAATAGTACTGTTTTAAATTATTTTATGTGTGTCATGAACTGTTTGTGATAGTACTGTCACGGGGGTGAGAGAATGATTGAAATAAATATATTTACAAAATATACAGGGAGAGTCGGAGGCAGCTGCGGCCAAGATGGAGGTGCAACAGCAACAACAACACGAGTGCAATCGCATTCATCGTCTTCGTCGTCTACCTAATGCCGATGTCGAGTAAAAGTACTATGTCATGTTTCTTTTTCTCTTAGTGATTCCCATTTCTATTTGATTGTATAATTTTTATGTTTTAAAAATTCTGTATAACAGTGCTTGGGTGGTAGGGCCATTGTCAGGCAGTTAATCTGCCTTAAGCGGTATCATCCCTTGACATGTAATATGTTGAGATATAACGTCATCATCATCATCATTTATTATTATTATTATTATTATTATTATTATTATTATTATTATTATTATTATTATTATTATTATTATTATTATTATTATTATTATTATTATTATTATTATTATTATTATTATTATTATTAAGCTTAGAAAAACCCAGTGTGCGATGGAACGAAAGTAATGGGCATTGCAGAATGAATTAGAGAAAAAACGGGAGTAGCCGACATTCTAGCTTGCGTTAACCGGAAAAACGTGGACCTGGCAAATCACTAAATGCGAAGAACAGATAACGGGTGGTCATTCTGAGAACGACGAAATGGATACCAAGAGATGGGAAACGTATAGCCGAGCTTGACAGAACTTTGCATAGCGAGATGCAATTTATAAATTTTCGGGCATGAGATGAAGCCAGCTTGCGCAGGACAGGGCGAATCGAAGATCACTGGGGAAGGCCTTCAGCTCGCAGCAGATATGAAACAAGCTAGATGATTATTGTTTGTGGTGAGAAATCAAGAACATAGATAGACTATACCCTGTTGATTTGATCCTCCTGTGCGCGGTTTTCAAACCAGTATCTCCATCATCTATAAATGTCATAATATGTACGCCTAGAGCGTTTTCAGCTGTTGTATTTAGTACAGTATTCGCGTATCGCTAGGCTTCCGAATGAGGCTTGGGACAAGTTCGGTTATCGCCGTGACCCTTGCTGAGTATTCGAACAGCCGCTTCTGTCTATCATGATGTTCGGCATCCTATATGGCGAAAAATGTGGTTGAAAAAGACGCTTCGTATATAAGTAGAGCTCCAGGAGAGCTCGAGGTTGAATTTCGAATTTTTTTTTTTTTTGCCTCTTATGGTGAATCTTTCAGTGCGCCCAATCATATGCGTAATCTAAGCGCACCGATTAAATTAGAACCGACAGAAGTCGAGGTATACAAATGGAATAATAGAAACCAGGCTTATGACGAGTTTTTATACACTGAAAACGAATACCTTGCGTGTATACATGTATTTTAAACTAACGGGAACATTGATAAGAAAGAAGGAAAGCACTGGATGCTGCACCATAGACATAACGCAGTCATAGGACACATGCAGCGCCTCTTACGTTTCATATGGCAAACGTGTGTTTTATCAGTATTTTTCGATCCGTGGCCGTTGTGAGAACCTGGGGTGGTATTCAGAGGCGATCACTTTCGGCAACAGTGACGCTTTGCATGACGTAGAATCTCTCAAAGTCCAATTACCGAAGCCACTCCTGTCCCGCCTTTCTTAAATCAGCCAATCAGCACTCACTGAAAGCGATATTATTACGGTATCTTCAACTCAAAATACGGCCCTTAGTCGTGAAATTGATCCGCAGTGAAATCAAATCTTCCTACAAATGTGGTTCGAACTATATTTGCCATTTTCGTTCCACGTCCACTAATAGCCAGAAATATGCTACATGCATACATGCAACGCTGATTAATTTTTTTTTTCGTTTTGGAGAACGTATATATGGCGATTAGGCGTTAGTTGTGTTTTACTTCTTTCTTGGGTCTGTGTTTGCATTCCATATGTCTCTGTAACATACGTAACTCAGCTCTCTGTTTTTCTCAGATGATATGATATTCTCTTATTTACGCCGAGCAGAGAAAGCTTCAATAGCTTTCTGTTTAAATTTCGCGCTTTCTTATTTTTGAATAATGTTGAAAAAGTTTTCTAGTGGTATATTCGTTAGATAAGGAAAAGTTCCAGTTTGACGGGAAAGTAATGGCTACCCCTTTGTGCTTTACGTGAACTGGCCCACTTGTGTGAACTTTTACAAACGATTAAAAAGTAGTTTCGTCGCTCTACCTGCTTGCATTCCATTTTGTAACGAAACGGGTGAATATGTGTGTCACCGCTAGCAGCGTCAACCAAGTCCAACAAAGACCGTTGCCAGCGTATTTGTTTTAACTACTGCGCAAAAATGTAGCGCTTGTAACGCGGCTTAAAAACGACATAGTTTTTGATAGATAGGTGTGTCACTCTTCATTTGATGATGATGATGATGATGATGATGATGATGATGATGATCGTTTTCAACCATAAGGAATACCTGCTTATAAGGACATGACCTAAGGTTCTCCTAGCATGAAGAAACGTCCGTCATCGAAGTGGTTGAAGCTAAGAACAATTGCAGCATATCTACGGAGTGAATGATGATGAGTGGGGTGAAGCGTCTGTGGATGTCGTCAGCAAGGTCGTCTACTTCTTGTTTGCATTTTACTGGCTGGCAGCGTTTATTATATTTTTAACAACGCCTGCCTGCCTGCCTGTCTTGCCTGCCTTGCCTGCCTTGCCTTGCCTTGCCTTGCCTGCCTTGCCTTGCCTTGCCTTGCCTGCCTGCCTTGCCTTGCCTTGCCTGCCTTGCCTTGCCTTGTTTGCCTGCCTGCCTGCCTGCCTGCCTGCCTGCCTGCCTGCCTGCCTGCCTGCCTGCCAGTCTGTCTGTCTGTCTGTCTGTCTGTCTGTCTGTCTGTGAATATGATGTGCGGGCTACGCCGGAGGGATAGACTGCCTCCGGCGTCGGTTATTAACAACAAAAGTCGGTTATTCAAAAGTACTTTGCACATGTCTTTTCCGCATGTTTCAAGGCGTAAATGATGCCACTAACATTCGAAAGTACCTCAGCTGGGTCCTTTTTTCTCGTTTGTATACAGAGTGCTGATAACTTGTTATTAAAATAGCTTGGAAATTGCTGAAAAAATCTACAATCCTCAGAACTAAGCACGTTTGCCTCATGCACGATACCTTTAATTACTTGTCAAATGTGTCGCAGGGTTGCGCATGAGTTGCAAAACAAGCCAATATTTACTTATGCCACTAGTTGGTTCACTCATATGTTGAAGAGCTTAAATTATAGAAGAACTATAAAGCTCCATACGCGTGCAAGTGCATGTCAAGCTGCGTACGTATGTCGCTTAATCTAAAACGACATTTTTATTGTACGGTGGTGTCGTCCTGGCATCACTGAATCTTTACATTTTTATCATGCATCTTCCGGGTTTCGCTATTTAAAGCTACTCAGCACTCTCTAAGTCGCTCTAGTAAATAAAGCATGCTCCGTTGAGGAGCCCGCATAAAGCAGCTTGAGTTGGGGAGACGAAGAATAAATCATTTTAATCCCCAAATGAGGAAAAATTGCGCATAAAAGCAGGTGAAAATGGAAGCAGGACATTGGGAAACAGGCACATACATGCATTCTTACCGGCATTATGGCTTCCTCCTGAATTGTCACCTCGTCGCCGAGTGGGCCTAGCCAAGTGACGCTGAGTTAAATCGCGTCTATTGTGGACCTAATAAAGTTGTTTCGCTCACTCACCTCGTGTGGGTTTGTCGCTTTAACGTCTTCCAAGTTCCCAGAAACAGGCCGGCACCCCTTTTAATACTTTCGCATTATTACCGGGTGCTCCGGCCCGGGCATTCAAGCAATCGCTGGTGGATCGCGCGTACATTTCCGTATATAAATAAAGGAAGAAAAAAAACCATGCGGGTGGGCGATGGCAACAACAATGAGTAGCGACGCACATAACCTCTTCTTTCTTCCTCAGCTCGCTAAGCTTCCATTTGGCGGACTATTTTGCTACGCCTTTGCCACTCCTTCCTCGTCAGAGCTTGTTTTATAGAAGTTGAATGCTCGCTGAATTTTGCCGAAACGAGAAGTTTTCTGAGCAACATCGAGGTACGCGCACACCTACCGGCCGTGGCGCCCAAAGACCGCGTGCGCGCATCGCAAGTCGGCAAGGCTCGTTCGGCCCAACCTAATCAGGTCCCTCCCGTGAATACAGGTTCTGGAACCCGGACCATCTTTGTTCCGAGCCAGGGTTCAACAACCGTCCGCATTCTTTAAATACTCGGCACCGGCGAAAGAAAGGCTGAAAGGAGAAAGAGACGGGCATAAAAAAAAAAGAGTGCATATTTCCCACCAGCAGCACAATGGCGGCTCGCACAACGACCCCGTGTGTACCTTGCATAAGAACAGGTGACAAGGCTCGGTAATGTTTGGCAATCCTTTACTCGCGGAGCGACCTCAAAAACCTGACGCAGGGCGGTCTTATACGTGGACGGTCAGTGGGGACGACAGGTTCTTTCCTTGCTTCGGTGCAGGGCGCACAATGGCGGCGTCCGAACAGGGCCGCGCAAAATACGAGTCCTTCCTGAATGCCTTTTTGGGGGGCTCCCTCCGTGCACTGGGTCGCGCATCCCTTTAAGCCGCAGCGAATGTCCCTTGGATGACCCAACTCATAAGACGTGGCTACAAAAGCGGGACGGGGGAAGCAGCTTGAGGCCGCTCTGAAAGCAAGCCCGGGGGGAGTCTTTGCCCTTGGCGAACGCGCATGCGGCCGTGCCCGCCCCTTTTGTCTGGCCAGCTCGCCTTTCTGGTGCGCGAGATTCTTTTGAAGACAGCGCCACCGCCGCCAACTCTGCCGAAATCTGCGTGCACTTGCGAGCTCCCCTCGCTGTTGCCGACGCGCGCGCTGCGCTGAACCAAATTCGAGGAATGCGAAGAATGCGTCATCCAGTCGCTGAGTGCGGCTGCGCGACCGATCGCACGCTTTTTTATATCGGTTCCCAACCAGCGCGGAATCAAGGCCACGCCCGCGTGCACATTCTATCGGTTATTTTTGTATCAACAGCGGGTGGTGCGGTATTGTGCTCTCGGGTATTTTGTCTATACGAGCGAATTTGTTGTCCCGATGACTGGCGCTGGCTGCAGTTCTTGTTTGCGGTCGATCACTTACAGCTAAGGGTAGCAAGACGCTCCATGGCATATTAGCTTTGCAGGCACTAATCTTGGGCACCACGCAATACTTAAGAAATAAACGCATTGCGGATTTGGGTCTTTGACCTGCACTCACTCGCTTGCTGGATTCTGTGCCGACCGGTTGTGCCCTCGCGATCTCCGACGACAGTGCAGCTCTGGCCGACTGGGCCGGTCCTACGCCATCTCCTGACGCCGATCTTCGACGACAGCGTAGGTCTGGCCTACTGGACGTGCCCTACGCTATCTCCTGACGCCGACAAGAGCTCTCGCCAGTGGTGCCCCGTCCTCGGACTCCTGAAACTGTGTCCATTTTTCCTGTCTTCTACTTACTTCCATCGTTCACTGTCTCAGCGCCTCGCTCTCTCCTTCCTCTTTGTCTATCTCTTTACCTTTTATTCCTATCCTTTTAATCACTTCTCTACCCCCTCCCTTGTGAGCTACTGTCGAGGTGTCCTCCCCCAGAGAGACAGTTACGGGGCTCACTTTTCTTTTCACTTAATATCACCCCCCTCCCTCTTTGACCTGAAGTCGTGTCTCAGTTTGCATTTACGTAATCAAAATTGTTCATAAATGTCATCATCAATATGAATTGCTTACTTTTACTGCTCAAGCTGGTTCACTATAACTCGGTGCGCTTCTTCAAGTTGTTATACTTCCTTCGCAAGCATATCCGTAATTAAAGCTAATTTAGCACTCACTTCACCTGCTTCGAATTCTCAGTTTCACCCCTCATAATGCGACGAAAGACTACCAAGTGCGTGAAATAATTGTGAATTTTCCCGCCACCTTGATTCATTCCAGTGCGGCAATCTGAGGCTATTGGTGGCCGAACAGTGCCAGCCACTGCGCGTTTGCTCAGCGGTAACTTCTGCGTAGTTTCGCGCATCACACAGCAGGCAAACTGGTAGCAAATAAGGACGTCAAGTTTGTGGTATGCTGTGTCGACGGAAGAAAGACATCCGAATATGAAAATATAGCACGGGCGAGCATTCTGACGCTACGCTCGTCTGATGTAGCGGAGCAATCTTCTTCCATGCTGGGCAGCCTGTTTTTGGCACAGCCGGTGTTCATGCCATGGGTGACAGTGGCGTAGCAGAAACTTTTTTCGGGGGTTGGGGGGCACCCCTTTGAAAATGTCATTTCTCGCTCGGTATGTTATGGTGAACAAAAATGTAGACAGACAGACAGAGAGAGAGAGAGAGGGAGGGGTATGGGCCTGGTGTGCAACCCCTGGATACACCACTGACGGGCGACCCTGTGAAGGTGGTGTCACGCCGGGCTACCTAAAGATGAAGCGGAGGCGGCGTCGATTGATGCGCAGTGTGTCTCTACGCGCTTATCGCGAAGTGAAAGGGACAGAGTATATATTGGCTAGAAGAGCAAGACGGTGCCTAATTTGTGCAGCCCGGTAGCACAGCGCAGCGCCTAGGTAGGTTAACCAGGACTAATCTCGGCTGGCTATTGCTCAGTGCAAGAAACGGAGACGTAAGGGAAAAACAATTAAGAGGCGTCGCCAAAATGATGAAAATTTTCATCGCTTTATCAAAAGATGCATGGCCGCTCAGTCCGTTTGCCTGCTGTATAACTGCAGTTGTGCTTTTGTGCTCTTGCGAAATGTGATATGCAAGAACGCGGGTCTAAGATCTAGTCCAATGACAAATTAATTTAATGATCAACATCTGGGCTCCTATGTCCCAAAACCACCATTAGATTATGAGAGACGGCGTAGAGGAGGGCTCCGGAAATTTGGACCACCTGGGGTTCTCTAACGTGCACTAACAGTACACATGTATAGGCCTCTATGATTTCACCTCCATCGAAATTCAACCACCGCGGCCGAGATGGAGATGCATGCTCTGACGAGAAAGCTTACTTTAAAAATTAGCAATGTTTCCTTCGAGAGCTTTTTGGAGTGTCAGTAAATTAGTTTGTAATCTAAAGAATTCTTGAAGCCCGCTAAAGTTTTTTTTTTCCTCGGCAACGAGTTCAATGCGAAGCCCTGTTGAACTACATATTATACGTGTGGCATCTGAGTCACTGGAATGAATTAAGAATTAAAACACACCCTAGTAAACCACTCAGTCAGCGTTTTTCTCTTCTGTACTGTTGGAGGAATTTAATAGCATTCGTGGAGGCAACATGACTGAATATTATTTTTTTTCTCCAGAGGACGCTGTAGTCTTCAGAAAAATATAAGAGATGATATAAAGTACCTTTTAGCCTTTACATTTTTCTGGCCTCTTATATTTCATGTCATTGTTCAATTACCCCTTTTCACTTTAATGCCACAGGAACATGGGGGCGAAGTAAATAAAGTAAATTTAAAAATAAATTAAGTTATACAGGACATGGAAAATAAACATTTTGGTCATGTGCCTTATATGGGAAGCTGGGCGCCGATTTCTTACTCGGCAAGCTACCAGAATCTCAATTGTCTATTTAGGAACACTTTTGATCACTTTAAAAGTAAACCCGTTCGAATTGGCAAATGCAGAACCAGCGCCTGGTCGGCTGAAGGACGCAACAAGTGTAAAGTTTTGATAACTTGTTAGTATTGTGATGCGGGAAACCACTATATATTGACGGAAATGATAAAGAGTTTATGTGATATCTTTGTCTCCTGCTTGTATTGTTCATCTGGGACTTGATGGCACACTAACGAAAAGAATAAAAACCTTTCGTTAGAATTGTTCATAAAAGCAGACATTGCAGTCATTCGAGAGGCTGGACGTATTAAGGACAATACCTACCTTAGATGCCTCAACAAATGCCAAAAATGACGATCGGTGGCGTCAACACAAGTGTTGCGAAAAAACGGTCTAATCACGTGACGACGTCAACATGACGTGACGTCATGATGACGCCATCACGTGACTTTGACTCTTGTTCAAAGGAGGGCCGATCGCGGAACATATATGGGAAACAAAGTTTGAAACGCCTACGATTCAGTGTGAAACAACGTTATACAGGTGAAGAATAGAGTTTTCGAAAGGGGGCGGGGGAGGATTAATACACGGACTGGGAAAAAAAGGAAGAAGATGGCTTTGGGGGCTAATGCGCAAGGGCCCTGTGAGTACATTAGTGTAGGCGTAACACTAAAAAGTATTCCTACGAAGGGAAGCACGCGTATTGAAATCGGCCCCAGACTTTTAAAAAAGAAAAAAAGAATGAAAATGTGGGTAACAGTTCCGGCGATATGGCACAATCTGCCGCTCTTGTCGACGCCGAATGGTATGGCGTCCATGACGCTATCTAAAGGACCAGTGCACAGGTCAGCGAGCTTGGAGAAGGCACTGTGGTTCCAGCTTCTAAGGAACAATTCCTCTTCACACAGAAAAAAAAGAAGTTTCAGAATATGTCTGCAGTCGAGAGAAGAGCGAGGAGTGACTTCGAAAAAAAAAAAAGCCGCGGATGGTCATTGCCGAGCGATAAACTTAAAGCTGACGTACCGCGAATTCATCTTCTACCTCGCGGTCATGATTTATGATGACGACAGAGCGACTGTAAAAGAACGTGCGCGCAAGCTTGTTTCGCCTCGAGGGCGCAAAAATGAGCGCTGTAGGTCAAGATGAAAGGCGCCGAGACGAATGCGGCATTTGTTTTATGTCGGCACTTTCTTCGCTTCTCCAGCCGCGCCTGAGTATCTTATTCGTTTTAATTGAATCGAATGTCCGGCGCCACCGGCAAAGTGGAAAAGAGAGCCTCTTTGTATGCACGCACAACGCGAAGCCCGCCATCGGCGTTGCGCAAAGGCGACGAGGGGAGCGAACCGATGTTCCGCGGTGATGACAAATGGACTCTCACTGCCGCCCTTGAAAGGGGCGCTCGGGAGCTCCGAGGGCCGGAAGCACCTTCTTGCCCTCGCTGCACTCGTCCGATCAAATTGTTGCGGCTCCCGACTTGTTAATTCCGGGCTTTGAATTATTGACGTCAACAAGTTTCGGCCACAAAAGGAGATTAATCTGTTTGGCGCTGAATGTGCGCGCGCTCGGCCTGTATTCGGGAGCTTCGCCACGTTGTCCTTCAGACAATGGCTTTCCAGATGATTGGCCCCTGTATGAGACTTAGAAGTGTGGCAGCTTGGGCTAGTTGGTATGGCATGACGATAGTTATAGCGCTCGTGTCTTTCGTGTCCTTCTTGTCTCTGTGTCGTCGTTTTGTTCTCGCGCTATAACTATCGTCATGCCCTGTATGAGGCTTTGACGCTCTGACAGGACGGTGCTGTGTCGTGCACTTGGCGGCCACGAAGAAGCATCGCCGCTGCACGCAAGACGATTGAACACTTGAAGAACTCCTCGAAAAGAGCGCTGCCGGTGTGGTTTATTCATGTTTTCATATTGTGTACGTGCGTGGCAGTTTTTTGAGTTCACAAGCAGTTGCAGAGCCGTTCTGCGCAAGAAATTATTATACGGCATCATAATTACTACGGAGGCGTGAACACCCAATTATTTTACGTTAGCCGGCGTGTAGATATGGCAAAACTGAAGTTGAAATGTCATGCTGCTCACATATATACCCCATAAAGTGGACGTGCGCGATGACCACCGCTACAGCTCAGTTGGTACCGGACGGGTTACTCGACCATGCGCCAGTTATGCAAACCCGCACTCTTCCCTCTGCTCTCACTTTATCGCACTATCGCGTCTGTACTCTCTGCCCTGATCCTCATGCTTCTACGTACTATCCACATCCTTTTACACTGCCCGGCGGAACCTTTCACGATGGGCCCGACAGCGTTTAAAGACGGGAAGATTGGGAGACCCTGCTGCGTTCGGAGGACCCAGTTGAGCCGACCAGAGCAGACGACCGGACTGCGAGCGTCAAGGGCCACCGCCGAACAAACGTTTCAGCGCAACTATAGTCGTGCGCGTCACGTGGGGACCTGGTAGCCGGCGTGCTCCAAACTCCTCAGTTCAATAGTTTTTCTCCACCTCCTCCTCCAAAGCTCGCAGCTTCGGTCCCTGCCCATGGCAAGGTACATCCGTATCACACGACAAATCCATCGTCATTTACAACGAATGGTATTTGGTTGACTTAAGGTCGTATAAAACCTGCATGCTTTCACACCATGAAAACAAGTATCGTTTTAAAATGATGACCATGACCTTATAGCCCTCATGAACTGTGATTTTGGGAGAAATTTAAATTTATTGGATCTTGCTTGTAACATGTGCTTAGCTTCAAAAAATATTTTTAAAGATATTTTTTATTGTAAACGCAGCCATTATACGCGCTTGTGAGAGCTGCATGGCAAAAATGAAGTCAAGCCATTAACCAGTAGAAAACCAACATGGCCGACAATATGACTGGGCGTAAGCATGAGTTTATATAGAGTGAACTGAAGCGAAATCATGACTGACTCCCCGGCTGCAGAAATGGAACGGTGGCAGCAAATGACAGGTGGCACCGCCTCGATGGCCACAACACGAGAATCAGACGATCGACGACTGCGATACAGGCAACGACGACAAAACGACAACAGAGCACAAATGAAACATGGCGTATACGTCCAGCCACTGTATTTGAGAGTAGCTTCTCTTAAGAAATTTTCGCGCATCTATTACGCCATCAAAACACTACTATAAGTTAATCTAGTAAAGAAGAAGATATTTACGTAATACAAAGGTTACGCACACATAAGTTTGCAGTCATATCCCTCTTAAAGATCCCTGGCGTCGAGACTATAGTATACGCATGTGGTCCGAAATTGAAGGCGAATGTGTTTCGTGAACTAGCTCATTCGACGGGAAATGTCATTTTATGGAATGAAATTTCGTACCCGTGAGCCAGCAAACTAATGACATTATAAACGAATTTTATTCGCTGTAAATGATATTAGATTTGCCGCGTAACAGCGGTATGAATTATTCTTTCGTCCACTTTTCTTCCCTTCCATTTACATTACTATACTACTAATAACATTTCTATATACTTTCCTTGGCTTCATTGTCTGCTAGTTATTAGTATTGTGTTTAATGATAAAAAAGCGCCCTTAAATTTCCACTTTTTACTTCATGCATCCTGTTCATCTGCCACTTATACTTATGTTCATATTTTAAGCGCACGCGCATTTAAACGGAACTGTTTTCTCAATAAATTTCCGCGCTTGTGTTTTGTGTGCTGCCTCGTGTTATCGTATTGCTTTGTGGTGCTGTTTATTATTTATTATAGTTAGTCTACTCAAAACTGGTAACTTGAACGCAGCAAGTAACCAGTACTGCAAGAGGCAGACGTTCCGCCCAGAATGTTCGCGGGAAGTTGCTCCGAAAATTTTCTTTGTTCGACTTCGTCTACCATTGTCTGCTTTAGTATGCGCCGTCCATGAAGGGCCCATGCCATCAAAATCTAAAATGTCACTGATCGAGAGCGACAATAATATAATGCAGCCTTTTTAAATTTTCTTTTGCAAATATTCAGTGTTCATTACGTTTTTTTTTTTTTTTTACGGGGGCTTTGAGATTGGAAACAAAGGGCCCCTAACCAACCCGCCCAAGGTTCATAAGGCCTTTCCGATGATTGCGTGACGTCACCCCATGTGTCCGCGCGGCCGCAGCTTTATGGGATTCCGAAGCGTCGTGCTCACTTCTATTGGTGTTGCGAGTCTGGGGTGCAAAATACTATGTCATGTCTTCGAGAAGCTTTTTCAGGCACAAGTAAAGTATTTTACAAACAGTTTTGCCCTCGTAAGAAGAAACCATATGACACTAGACAAGCTTTACACCTGCGTGCACAAAAAACAAACAAACAAACAAAAAGTGGCTGTATGCGCAACACATGAAGCACACTACGCGTAGATATAGCCTGCTGATAGCTGTTGTTTCATAATTATTTAACTGCGGTATACGCATGAAGTCGTTCAAGAAAGAAAGAAAGAAAGAAAGAAAGAAAGAAAGAAAGAAAGAAAGAAAGAAAGAAAGAAAGAAAGAAAGAAAGAAAGAAAGAAAGAAAGAAAGAAAGAAAGAAAGAAAGAAAGAAAGAAAGAAAGAAAGAAAGAAAGAAAGAAAGAAACTCCATAGTGATACGCGTGCACGATACCATCGTCAGAGGTGGCTTTCTACATTTCCTATGAAAGAAAATTACATTTTTGCTCTTGACTACTTAAGTTTTGTTTCTTGCGTCGCATCAATATAATCTCATTTTTATTGTCGCAATAACTTGCCATAACACGCTTGGCATTGGAGGATGCTTGCACACCTCAACATGCAGAAAACAAAATACAGAGACCAAAGCAGGCGTAGTTTATGGCAATAAGAGCAAAATAGAAGTTATTTTAACTGCACTGTGAGAAGGATATCCTTCTTAGCACTGCTCATTTACAAGTGCACCCCACTGTTCAGTGCATATTCACGAGAAATGAATGCTTCTTCATCGCTGTGTTGAAGTATTCTCATTATGTACGAAAAGAGTATATCACCTTTCGACAGTACAGCTGTAGTTGCTGCAGCTAAGAACGAAGATTCGCACTCCCGAGAACGCAATGTTGCCATTTTTTACCTTCGCCCCACCGTGATGGTGTAGTGGCCAAGGTATACTCGGCTGCTGACCCGCAGTTCGCGGGATCGAATCCCGGCTGCGGCGGCTGCATTTTTGATGGAGGAGAAATTGCTGTAGGCCCATGTGCTCGGATTTGGGCGCACCTTAAAGAACCCCATGCAGGTGGTTGAAATTTTCGGAGCCCTCCACTACGGCTCTCTCATAATCGTGGTAATTTTGAGAAGTTAAACCCCAAATATTAATTAATCAAATAATCAACCAAACAATGCTTTACATTCGAATGCACTGTTGACGTGAAACTATTGCGTGCTTGAAGCCACGCTTTTTCTGCGCGTTGGACAGAAAAAAAGCGTGTTGGACACTTGGTTTGACGTAGCACGCGGGGAAAGGAAGATGTGAAGAGGCCTGAAGAATTTTCAGAAGGGGTTGCCCTAAATCTCCCTACCCTTCGAGATCAAAGGCGAGAGAGTAGTTTCTTTCTCGCCTTCAATTAGACTTTCTCTCACAAGCTCTATCTCCCGCTCGCCACTTATTTCTTCATAAAACTCCTGGAATGTGAGCACTAAGCGTTGAGCCCGTTAGTATTTTGCACTTTTCGACTACACAATGCTGTCTCTGATTGCACAGTTGCGAACGCAGAAAACGAAGTGAAATCATTTTATCGCTATTGATAGTCATGCAATACGAAGCAGAACGTGCATGCATGCGACACGATTGTAAAGCACAACAAAAAGTCTGCCCGGAAAATTATTGCCTTTTTCTGGCAATAATATTCTTGACAGACTTTTTAGTGGAGACCGGACTGGACAAGCGCCTATGATAGACAGCCAGAGATGGGTATATATAAAATGTGTTTATGCATATACTGACTGTAGAAAAGGAAGGTCTGCGTGTAAACAGTTTATGACTGTGTGAACTGCTCTAAGAAAACTGTGTATTGGAATGATATTTGAACTGGTTTCAGTGTGCTATTATGTTTTTTGTATTGTTAATTTTTGGGTGCCGTTCTGTATTATTCTTTCTTTTTTCGCTGCAGAATTTCGTGATATGGAGTAGCCGAGGCAATATGCACCTCAACCTTTCCGCAGCAAAACCGTTAAAACAGAACAGAAAGCACAGTTTGAAATAATTCACGACAAATATCTCTCGTATATTGAACAATCGATATCTTACTTAATCCTGACGTCACGGGAACAAACTGCTGACGTCACGAATTGTCTCACGAGAACGGGAGGTGCCAGGAAGAAATGAAGTGCTCGTTGGTTTTTTTTTATTTTTTGTTTTTGTGTTTTCAGAGAGATTGTTCAGGGGCACTTTAATCCTGGTAAATGCGAATTGTTTTTTTTGAAAATATACCAGATAAGTCTTTACTATAACAAACATCCCTGTAAATTTGTTTGCAATAGCGAATTATCTCTACGGCGTCAACCAATTAAAACTTCTTGCAGCCACATTCCCGAAGGTTGGCCAAATGTATCACTGAGGTACTTAAGAGCTTCCTTACCTAAAACGTATGCTGAAATATTCCAGTAATCAGTGTACATTCACGACTCGTTCAAGCTGTACGTATGGCTGTATATAATTTTGTGTTCCTATGCCATCCTTATTATGTAGATGAGCGTGTATCCGTTCAGAAAGCTCACAGGATCCCTTACGGATCTACATCAGTGAACTTACAGGCGAAAGCTATGGTCTCTTTTTTCTTCTAAACAAAGTGAACTCCCCAGTGCCCCCCAACGCTTCAAAAGCTTTTTGCAACTAACTTATATGGTTATAAAAGGGAAAAGAAGAGAAAAGTGAGCCCCGTAACTGTCTGTATCTGGAGCGACACCTCAACAGTAGCTCACAGAAGTGGGGGGCAAGGAGGGATCAAAAGGATAGGATTATAGGTATATATATAGATAGAGATGCGCAGGGACAGCGAGCGACGACATTAGTAAAGAGAAGATAGGAAAGATGAAACACGGTCGCAGGAGTCCGAGGATGGGGCACCACTGGCAAGGCTCTTGTCGGCAACAGGAGATGGCGTAGGGCTAATCCAGTCTGCCAGAGCTACGCTGTCGCCGTCGTCGGAGACCGCGGCGTCAGGAGGTGGCGTAGGACGAACCCAGTCAGCCAGAGCTGCATTGTCGTCGGAGATGACGAGGACAACCGGCCGGCACGCAATCTAGCGAGCGATTCCTTGGTTTGCAATGCTATAGAAAGAATCCGAAGGATTGCAGTGCCTCGGTTGTCGGGCCGCCTTTTAACAAGCGTCGATGTCATGTGATGATGTCACGATGTGACTTTACGGTAATTTAATGATGATGTCACACATTTTGGTGATCTGTGACGTCTATAGTATAGATGACGTCATATGGTGACGTGATACAGCACCTCACGTCATCACGTGTAACACACGGCACAGTGCCTGCGCTTACAGTTATGATAGCATTGGGGGCACATGCTTTGGGGCGTGCCCATCTGTGAACTTGAGGTAAGCAGCGTGTATTAATGACTGCCTACGAGAACATGCTAGCAGTCTTGGAACGAAGACAGGCAGCAATCTGTCTATTCATTGCGCTAGCTGCGGGTATAGCCCCCATTTCAAGCAGACGCGCATTGTTCGCAGTTATCGAGATTACCAAGCATGAGAAATCTACAAAGCCTTCAAAATGCGTAATGTGAGGGTCAGCACGTGTCAGTGCACCCTTTAAAGCATTAACCATTAACAGGCAAGAAGATTAGCTATCTTCCCCGTTAGGCATACATACTGTGTGTAGGGCATGCGCTTTTTCTATCCCCACCCGTCCTCTCGTGGGAAGAAGCGTATTTTTTCGTGCTCACCCAAATGAATGCATGGTCAGTAGCTCAGCACTTGGTTTCAGCACTGGTCATTAGCTCAGGCTGTTTCTTTGTGTCCTCGTTAGTTTCGCACGGTTTCGCACCGATGAAGCCTTACCAACAAGCTCTAACCCATACCATTTTAAGCAGCGTGAAAACGTGGTATGAAGGTATGCCTCAAAGTGTGCGGCTCTCCTTAGAAATGGCACGTCAACTCACTCAGCAAACCCACCTTCTATTCAGCTGCAGAATGATGGCGGGGCGAGTTCAGACTAAAAGATACTTGGCTGGAACATATTTGAATCACAAAAGTACCCTGTATAATCTTATAAATACCTTATTAGGGAGAAATAACAAACAATAATGTTCGAGAAAATACAGGAGTTGTTATCAGAAGGAATTGTAATGTGAATCGGAAGAAAGAAAAGTGGAAGAAATGATAACTTGCGACCGGCAGGATCCGTACCTGTGAACTTCGAATAACGCGTGGGTCATAGCGAGGGTCTCTTTCTGGCAGACTTGATGCCGTGAAGATATATATATATATATATATATATATATATATATATATATATATATATATATATATATATATATATATATATATATATATATATATATATATATACATATATATATATATATATATGATGGGATCACGTACTACGTGACGCCGCAACAAGCAATAAGGGTGTTCCACACTCGCCGCAGTAGCATCATGTGGCGCTGACTGAAGCTCTCATGTTGAAATGCACATAAATACCCTATGAAGTAGACAGAGGGACGACGTACCACCAGCGTTGCTTGATTGATATGTGGGGTTTAACGTCCCAAAACCACCATATGATTATGAGAGACGCCGTAGTGGAAGGCTCCGGAAATTTCGACCACCTGGGGTTCTTTAACGTGCATCCAACTCTGAACACACGGGCCTACAACATTACCGCCTTCATCGGAAATGCAGCCGCCGCAGCCGGGATTCAATCTTGCGACCTGCGGGTCAGCCGCCGAGTACCTTAGCCACTAGACCATCGCGGCGGGGCACCGCCCCCGTAGCTTACTGGTAGAGTATCGAACGCGTTATTCGAAGGTGAAAGGTTTGGCTCTTGCCTGAGCGAAGTTTTTTTTTCTTTCTTCTCATTTACATTACAATTACTTCTACTAACAACTCCTATACTTTCCCGGGCATTATTGTCTGTTATTTCAATTTGTTTTCCTGGAAATCCTGGGAGCTGCCACTCCCTCCTTTGCGGTGATGCTTCAGGACACACCTGAGAATGTTCCAGGCGTGCAACCGTCGCGCCGGGCTTCGTCGTCCAGGAAGCGTAGCAACGCGTCGAGCGACACGGACAACGAGGCAACCGATTTGTACTCGGACGGCTTTGAGTCATCGGATGATGACTTCACGGTCGTCATGAATCGATCTACAAAACGAAGACTGCTGCGGACGGCATCGTCGGCAAGTGTTTCCACCGTTAAGACTGCACCACAGCGGTGGCCGCACACCATGCTGTTTATGCCCGAAGACCCTGCATCTAACTTGCGACTCCTCAACAGGCAAGTTCTTTCTGTGCTTCTCGAGGAAACCGCACCGAATGAGATCAAAGACGTGAGGATCAATGCACGGAAGAATGTCCTTGCTGTAGACGTTATGCACCGTAGCGCACTGCAAAGCCTTCGGCACATAACAGAAATCGGCAACGTGAAAGTTCGGCCAATGGTCGCTACAGGTTGTAATGGCACTGTAGGCGTCATTTATGATGTGGATCTTTCCATCTCAGCTAATGACCTGCCACATGATACTAATAAAGCCAGCGACAGAAAGCACCCGCATCACGCACATTACCAGACTCGGCAACTCACGCTGCTTGAGGCTAGTGTTCGAGGGAGACAGCCTTCCCTCGTATGTCAAAGTTGGCCATGTTCGCCACTCAGTGCGTCCATACATACCGAAGCCACTGCAATGCTACAAGTGCTTCAAGATGGGACACATAAAAGGTGTCTGTGAGAACAAAGTTGTGTGTCCGCGGTGCGCTGAGTCTCACTCAAAAGACGCCTGCAGTGCCACCATGCTACGATGTCCAAACTGCCACGGCGCTCATGAGGCCTCATCCAAAGATTGCCCGCGGGTGCGAAACGAGCACGCGGTACTCAGGCGTATGGTGCGGGACAATTCAACGCACAGGGAAGCTGCCGCTACACTACGCCGACGACGGCGTCGTGGGCGAAGACCATCACGGAAAAACTGCTCTACCGATAGAGAGATGTCATCCTCTATCAAAGAGTCTGACCCACAAACGCCGAGCTCACTGAAGACGGATACTGCCAAACAGAAGAAAGGTACAGCAGTCGCACCTTCCGAACAGTGGCGCTCACTTCCACGAAGTCAACCTACTTCGGAGCTGCATCAAATCCCGCCGCCCTCGACGACCCTTCAAACCAGTGATGCGACGAATGAAGATCAAGTGATAAGCTTGCTGCAATCGCTCATGAGTACCATGCGTGTCCTACTGAGTAATATGAAGACTTCGGCTGCGCAGACCACACTGCATGTGCTGGACACCCTGAGTCCGGTGCTTGCAGCTCTAAGGTAAAACCATGGCCAGCGAGGCACCGTCGTTTCGAGCGGAAGTCAAGAATGCATCTGTCTTTCAGTGGAACGCCAGAGGACTGAAGTCGCGCATGTCTGACTTTAGACAGTTTGTATTTGTGAACCGCTTCCCCATTATTGTGATTTGTGAACCCAACCTGTGTGCTTCAATCAAGCTGTCAGGATATGAGTGCTTTATGTCCTCCACTCACAGAGACTGCAGCAAAGTTATTGTATTCATTCGCCATGACCTCACTTACGTTCACCACAGAGTCTCGCCTGATGAAGGGAATCAGTATGTGTGCCTTACTGTGAAGAAGGATAAGGTTGCTTTCACGATTATCGGAGCTTACTTATCTCCATCAAGCCGCCTTGACTGCGAGCGCTTACGCGGTATTCTGACATCGACTCCAAGGCAATGGGTGATCACTGGCGACTTCAATGCCCACCATTTTCTATGGGGAAGCTCCAGGGACAACTCTAGAGGAATAAAATTGGTGTCCTTAGCCTCGGAGTATGAACTCTGCGTTTGTAACGATGGAAGCCCTACATATTTACGCGGATCAGCCTATAGCAGCTGCCTGGACCTTACATTGGTTTCTCGCTCACTTACCAGGAAAGTGCACTGGTTTTCGGATCTGGAAACGCGGGGCAGCGACCATATACCAACTTACCTGAGTATAGAAGGTTTCACCAGCTCCAAGTCCTCAAGAGGCCTCAAATACACCGATTGGCCGAAATTCAAAATGTTAATGGCAGACTGCTGTACCGACGGCTCATCATATAACCTAGAGGACTCGATAAAGGATGTCCTGCAGAATACCACGCATACACATTTGACTAGTCACAAGCGCACCGATTTCGACATCGAGCTTGAGAAACTTCGCGCAATACGCCGTCGTGCAGAACGAAGGTACCGACGCACAAATTGCACGGATGATTTGAGGCTGGCTAGACGCATTCAAAAGAAAATGCAGTGGCACATGGATAAACTGGCTAGGCGACGTTGGACATCCTTTTGCGAGGCGTTGTATCCACGAAAGCCCCTATCACTGATATGGCGAACTGTCCGGGGTCTTAGCACAACCTTGGGTCAGCGACACCCGTTTACATCTCTGGCACTTCACCTTCGATGCAGAGAGATTGACGTCGCAGAATCTTTCTGTAGAAGAATTGCCGGAGATTCCAATTTCACAGTATCAAGAACGGGAACATTTGACAACCCACCGCCCTCACGTGATCCCCGTATGGAATGCCAGTTTTCTATGGATGAGCTAGAGGCGGCACTGGCACTGTGCAGACGTTCTTCAGCACCCGGACCTGACGGCATTACCTATCGTGCCCTTTGTAATCTTGGAGACGAAGCTCGGAAGGCACTCTTACGCCTATACAACGACTCCCGGCAGACCGGTACGGTTCGCCAGGCATGGAAGTCAAGGCGCCTCATTCCACTTCTAAAGGCTGGTAAATCTCCTTTGGATATTGCCTCATACCGTCCTATCGCACTTGCCAGTTGTGTGGGAAAAACGATGGAACGAATGATTCTAACACGAATGGAGTGGTGTTTAGAGCACTACGAAATCTATCCAGTATCCATGACCGGATTCAGGCGCGGCCATTCGTCAATCGACAACGTTGTTGATCTGGTGACATATGTTCAACACCAGAAAGCCTGTAAGAGACTGTGCGCCGCCCTGTTTCTAAACGTTAAGGGGGCTTACGACAATGTCACCCATGAAGCCATCATTAGTGCTTTGGGAACAGTAGGTCTTGGTGGCAAGATATATATGTGGGTGTACAGCTACTTACAGCTGAGATCATTTTACGTGATGACAGCGAATGGCCCAACACCTGATTATTACAGCAGCCGAGGAGTTCCTCAGGGAGGAGTGCTAAGCCCTACACTTTTCAACCTAACTCTCATTGGTCTAGACGAGCAGCTACCTAGCACTGTAGAACTTTCTGTCTATGCTGATGACATCTGCATTTGCACATCAGGTGTGACAAGGCCTCAGCTTCGCGCCCGCCTTCAGAAGGCTGCTACAACGATGTCATGCTACCTTCGTAAACAAGGCCTCGAGGTGTCCTGCGGAAAATGTGCAGTGGTAGCGTTCACGCGGAAACCAATGTCTGCTTACAGCATATCGATTAATGAAGAATATATATCGTTCAGCGGAATTAAGCCACAGGTTCTTGGGAGTCCTAATAGATAGAAACCTGTCGTGGACTCCACACGTGAACTATGTGAAGAAGCGGCTGATCGCAACATGCCACATGTTCAAATTCCTTGCAGGAAAGAATTGGGGAGTGCCTATACCATCCATGCTACAACTGTACAGAGTGCTGTTTATCGGATTCTTACGGTACAGCTTACCTGCAATATCTAACACCGGCAAGACCAACCTGCGCGCAATTCAGAGCATTCAAGCCCAAGCACTTAAGATATGCCTTGGATTACCCCGCAGTGCTTCAATGGCTGAAACCATTGCCATCGCTCAAGAACACTCGATAAAGACGCATATTATTACCGAGACAATGCGCATGCACCTCAGGCATTATGCCAGGACCTCACCACCTGGCGAGCCTAGCTGCTGAAAGGCCCCGCACGACATACGGCACTATTGTCCACAAGCATCGTTCATCGTTTGCTGAGACATACGCACCTGCATCAAAGCCACTGCTTCCTCCTTGGAGCTTGAGCCGGCCGCGAGTTCACTTAACGATTTCAGGAATGAGGAGAAAATCGGACTTACCGACACATGCCCTGAAACAACTGAGTCTATTCCTACTGGAACAAAACTACAGTAACCACGTGCACATTTACACGGATGGCTCTACTACGCCGTCTAGTTCAGGTGGAGCAGTGGTTATACCATCACAAGGGGTAACTCGTTGTTTTAAGACTTCACATGTGACAACGTCAACGACGACAGAACTCGAGGCTCTGCGCAATGCACTGGAACTCATCAATTCAGAAGAAAGACCAGGTAAATGGGCTGTGTTTTCTGACTCAAAACCAGCGTTACATTGCCTTATATCAGTTCTCCGACGCGGATGCCACGACCAGTTGACCTACCAAACCGTGAAACTTCACCACCTTTTAATACAAAAAGGCCATGACATCGTCTTTCAGTGGTTACCTGGGCATTGTGGTATAGGCGGGAATGATTCTGCAGATCATGCTGCTCGCACGTCACATAAAGAAGCGAACAGCGTTCCGATTCCGCTTTCAAGAGCGGATGCGGTGAGGCAGATTCGTCAACTGTCCCGCAGTCTCACCTTGACTGAGTGGAACACACCAAGCATACGACGTACAAGACTGCACGAGCTCGACCCTTCACTACAACTCCGGCCTCCACCCGGCCTACATCGACGGGCAGCTTCGCTTCTCTATCGCCTTTGGCTGGGAGTTGCTTTCACGAAAGCTTATACCACGTTAATCGAAATTACTGACAGTGCGGCGTGCGATGTTTGCGGCACCGACGAAAATATCGAACACCTGCTGTGCCATTGTCCTCGATTTGCCTCAGATAGACAAGTACTTGCCAACGCAATGCGGCGACTGGATGATCGGCCTCTTTCTGTGCAGGTGCTATTACAGCAGCGTCCACATGCCTCGACAGCCCACAAGGCAGTGAAAGCCCTGCTGTGTTTCCTGAGAAAGACAGGCTTGTGTGAACGCCTCTGACATGCGGTAGAGTTCTACACGCTGCAGTGAAATTACTGCCAGTCTCTCCCCCACCCTTTTTTTCCCTCTCTTCCCTCTTTCTCGTCTTTCTTGTCCGCTTTCCTAATCCCCCAGTGTAGGGTAGCCAACCGGATGTCTTTCTGGTTAACCTCCCTGCCTTCTCCCTTTTGTTGCTTCCCTTCCATTGTCTGGAAGGTCTCATAATCGTTGTTATAACAATGAAAGTGCCTCCCGGCTTAAATTTACTATTTTCTTCAATTATAAATAGCTTGGATCACAAATCTCTTCTGTTGCAATACTAGATATATGTGTAAACTCTCGACGGATTTTCGCCATTGGCGTCGCCATCATGTTCCGTATACAGTCGAAATTGATAACATTCTTCCACGCATTGTATGTTGTACTCGCCGTTAAAAGTGTGCGAGCGAGGGCGACGAACGCAAAATGAAACGAGCAGACCCATCTCCGTCGCACAGAGGCTGCGTGTGATAAGATCACACCATGTGCGCAGTCTGCCATGATTACTATACTCAAAAGGACAGGAAAGAAGGTGCGATTGAGTTATAGGTGGGGTTTAACGTCTCAAAACCACCATATGATTATGAGAGACGCCGTAGTGGAGGGCTCCGGAAATTTCGACCACCTGGGGTTCTTTAACGTGCACCCAAATCTGAGCTCACGGGCCTGCAGCATTTTCGCCTCCATCGCAAATGCAGCCGCCGCCGCCGGAATTTCATCCCGCTACGTATCTGCGGGTCAGCAGCCGAGTACCTTAACCACTAGACCACATCGGCGGGGCGAAACAAGGTGTGGGTGCGAGCTAGTTGGTACTCCATGATCAACTATACTTGTGTAAATTTTTTGGACGAAGGACAAAACAAACACGAACAGGTTCAAACTCCCAAATTAATTTATTATCATGGTGAGACATGTATACGTGTGTGTGTGGGGGGGGGGCGTGCGTGCGTGTACGACTTAACTAAAAAACCAAAGGTTCAGGTGCGTAATGTGCCACGCGCATGCCCTAATCAGTTCCCCAGATGTAGTGTGCCTTCCAAGAAAGCCATTTCCTTCTATGTCTATGAAACTCAGGTCATGCTCACGTAACTGCTGCCCACACGTTGCATTTGGCAGCCTCCACAATGTCCACTGAGAAGGCATTAAACCACGGGCGTAGGCAGAAGATTTTTTCGGGAGGGGGGGGGGGGGGGTGGACCTCCTTGATTTCGGGTGGGGTGAGGGAAAACCCTTTCGAAATGGTTATTTTTTTGCTCTTTGTGTCATGACGGAAGAAACTTCTGGGGGGTGAAAAGGCACGGACCAGGTGTATCAGCCCGTGGCTACGCCACTGCGTTCAATCCCACCCCAGAATAATGCACCAAAGTTTTAAGCAGTTCTTCGGGATTCGTGGCACTGATTGTGTCTTGCACAGTCAATAACCAAGCATGACTGCAAAAACTGCGAAACAGATTTCTGTCAAAATTTCAACGCATTGGCGTAGCCAGGGGCCGGTGTGCCACCCCCTGGCTACGCCACTGCATTGCATCCCACCCCTCAAGGCTGTAGCGAAAACTCAACCACTTGTTACGAACTCATTCAGCTATCGCATTGGTATGGCTGACTCACGCAACTGTGATAGCTGTAATTGCGTTGAATCTTGACCACGTCCTGTGCCATTGTCCCGACTCTGAACAAGATCGCTGGACTCTCCAGTGTGTCCTGAGGAGACTGGATAATCGTCGTTTACTCAGGAGAAGATCTTGGGTGCATGGTCTTCAAGTACATCAGCCCAGAAAGCCACAAGAGCCCTTCTACGGTTCTTGAAGGCAACGTTCATTACTGATGCACCTGCGAAACCCTGCACTTTGTGTGTGGTGTGCAATGTGCATCTTCTCTCTCTCTCTTTTACTCCCTTATTCCCCTCTGCCCACATTTATAGGGTGGCAAACTGGATCTAGTATATAGTTAACCTCCATACCTTTCTTATATTTCTTCTCTCTTTCTCCCTCTCGCTCTCTACCACTTGTCCGGAATTCCTGGTGATAACTTCAAGTTAGACTGCATAAACTGTGAAACAGATTTCTGCCAAGATATCCTTTCGGACACGATTACTTGAAAAGACAGGATTGAAAAGACTTTTTTGTGGGTCATAGCACGAAAGAACATTTCTAGTCCCAATTTAGCGCTTTTTCCAATCTGTTTAGCCAGCTTGGTGTCGAGTTTGAGTTTAGAAAGAAAATGAGGCAAATTATTTGCGCAAGAATTTGTGTGTAGGCGCGTTGCACACTCAGATTTATAATGCATTATCGTAACACGAACTATGAGCCACTGATGAAAATGAGGGCAATGCTGTCAACATTGCAGTCTCGAGTAGTTCATGTTTGAATTCGTGTTGACAGGTATACGACGCCTTCGTTGGAGCCATCTGCATATACAGACACAGAAGGGGCCTGTGCCGGCCAGAAACCACAAGTCGTGCGGGTGCCGTTGCAAAACGATGGCAACTTGCTTAGTTGCGCTCATAAAAACACGCCTTATGAAAGCCCTCGAAGCGTCATGTTTGCTTTTGACGGCAGCTGCTGCGGTATAGCGAAACTCGCACGCACGCAGTGAGGCCCAGCTCGTTACCTCATCGCTCAAATTTCATCTAGCCGCTCATCTATACGCGCGCTCGCGGATGCGCACAAAAACGCCATGACTCGCCGATACGGGTATATTGACTTGCGCGAGCACACGCGGTTTACAAAGACTGCTTTTACTCGACTTTATAAAGAGTCCTTTCTCTCTGCTCGTTCGTCTCTCGTCGCCTTGAAAGAAGACGCACCCTTTGGTGCGAGCGGTCCCTGCTTGGACGGACGTCATTACGCGCATATCGACAAAAGAAAAGGGTTTGGGTGACGCGCTTTTTTAAGGCGTTCCCAGATCGGTACACGTATGCTCTCGCGCATCGTCTCGGAGTGATCCATCAACCAGGTGACCATCAGGGCCGTGCAAGTGAATAGCGTCTTTGAGAACCGATCCTGGCGTACATCCCCGCACCTTCTGCAGCGACCGCCTTCGGCGCACGTCACCCGGAAGGAAAGCGAACGCGTAAAAAAGCGTGATCGGTGTACACACAGAGCCGTCTGGCGCGCAGTAACGGTGCAGCGCCGGCAGCGTGCGCGCGGCGTGGTCTTCAAAGTGGCGCCGGTGCGCATTTAAAACAGTTTTGGCGCAAAAAAGTGGGGAGAACGGTGGGCGAACGGTCCCCGTCTTTCGTGCGCGACTTCGGCGGTGGGACACTGGACTGCGCCCGTGGTGGAGTTTGCCATTCCGCTGGCACTACGCAACAAAGCCGCGCGAGATGGATCGATTAGGCATTGCGCCCATTGGCATTGTGCGGCACGCCTAAAGCACGCAGGCTGACTGCATTGAGCGCCTGGGAGCAGTTCGGGTCATGTTCCCAGGTCGACTCTACTCCAGCGCGCACAATAGCGACCAGAGGGAGGAACACCCGACTGGAGAAAAGCGGTGGCACCCGACCCGCGGCAGCGCGAGTTGTGCCGGTGCAAACATTTAGTTGCAGAATGCACTGCTTGCGTGCTTATGTGGCGGTGATTAATGAGGGACGTTGCGTGTTCCGGGAGGAGGCGGCGCGCTCTTCGATCTTGCTCGCGGCATCTCTCGCTCGTTGTCGTCACAAGGAAACAAGTGCCGCGACAGGGAGACCTGGCCCTCTGCCCAACTTTGTTCTCCCCGTTTTGTTGGGCTCCCCGTGGACAACCGGTGGGGCGGTAATGGAGAGCTTTTTGTGTCCTAGTAAGATTTAACCACCGTGTAACCATAAAGGGCAAAGGGTGGCGACATGAATGGTTGTGCGGGTTGTTATGGGGCTGCTCACAGCTTTCGGGAATCAATTCGTATGCAGCATAACGAGGCTGTCTGTCTTTCATGGCAGGCATGTCTCAGGATTTTCCTGCGCTGAACGTTTACTTCGTCATGTAAATAAATTATTTTCTTCTCGTTCGTTTAAGATGCTTTTTTTTTTGCCATTCACCGACTGGCTTCTCGTATGTACAGCATCAGGAATGGCTCTCGGCCCGTATTCGCAAAACCTTCTTGCGCTGAGAATGTTCTTAAGGTACTATTTAAGTCAATCTTGATGCTAGACATATAAGAGAAACCAGCTGGACAATGGACCGAAGTACTTTGAAAGTAGACTTCGGTGAAATTAACCTCAGGAACGATATAACGATGCCTCGCTTCGCTGTTAATTGATTGCGTAAGAAAATTTCCAACAATCCTGACTCAGACCTTATCATTTGCGAAGGCGGCCAGCCAATGGCAAATAACACCTACTAACCAAAAGGTTTGTGAATTTGTCTCCAGGTCTTTATCTTTATGCGCAGCATAAAAAAATGGTCATGTCTACGTCATTGCCCTTTTCATATTAACTACGTGGGTATATGCAAGGCTATTAGCAGCCAAAAGCTTTTCAACTTGCATGTTTTAGACGTTGAATTATAGATAGAATACTGAGGGTCATCTGGTGTTGTCATGGCTTTGTTAGTGCATAAATAGTGGTGTCAGTATTGATGCGAGATCTTATAAAGTTTTCCTTGCAGGTTTTCTGGATGATGCCTTCGTGTCCGCATCACAAAAATTTTTCAGCAAGCCGAAACCAAAAGTGAAACCGCTTAAAGATAATGAAGAGAAATTTCAGAAGCTGGCGGTGATTCCGCATGTTCGTGGATTCCTTAATCTCATTAAAAATATCGGTAACAACTTTAACTTTTAAGCCAATTTTTCTGTTATGAACAAGCGGAATAACATTTATAACTGGAATATATAAGAAGACAGCCAGTGTGGGTGTGTCAATGACAATATAGTGTGCAGAGCCGAGAACCATAACTATAGCATGTATCTTGCATAGATTATGTTGTGTGTTTGGTTCCACTGTCTAGCGGTGGTCAACGCGGGGCAGCAGGCGGGGTGCTGCCTCAATGTTCACCTGCGTGAACGCCGAAGCTCTTTAACGTGCCCGCTTGGTTTGAACATGTGTGCCCATTGCTTCACGTGCTGCTGCACCCCGCAGTTATATCTCACGGTCATCGTTTTTGATCCTAATGACTCTTGCATTCGAGAGACAGATGAGAATTTTTCTGTTTGCAAAGATTGTGACTGAGCACCCCGCTGAATGCGCTGCATGACTGATATTGCTTATCTGGAAAACACGTTATGGTACCAGTAGGCGTTTTAAGATTTCGTACTTTTCTGTGAATCGCGCGCACAATTGGGCATGTACTTTTCCCGTTTGAGTGAAAATTATTCATTTTTCAGTGAACGCCTGTCCCGGTATAGCTACCTCTTTATCTCGTGTTTTGCGCTGTTTGAAAATGAAGCTTAACCACGAGTCTCCCTCTTGCTGTAACACTACAATATAGCTGTGGCAAGGACATCTGGCTGGTCTCGATAATATATAAAAAAAAAGGCGAGTACGGCCTTCAATGTTCTTGCACATCACATTTGTCTGATTGTTCGGCTGGTGTACCAGCCTAAACGTTAAGCACTTCTCTCAGTTTTTATAAGTGTCATTAGTGTTATGAAACAGACAATTCATAGTGAACCTCACTGAGTGTGACATCAATATATATATATATATATATATATATATATATATATATATATATATATATATATATATATATATATATATATATATATATATATATATATATAGGTGAATATTTGTATTTATAACTACGACGTAATTCTCGTACCAGTTTCATTAGTTCCAACCAAGAAGGTATATACGCAATACGTATAATATCTAAGGATGCGAAGTGGTACCATTACTATATATTTTTTGTAGATCTCTGAGGTATAGGCTGGAAAATCTGTGGCCGAATTTACGAAGCATTTCATTCGTTAAATTCACAAAATTTTCGGAAGTGTTGCAGTGTCTTCGCTCGATATTGGTTCGAACTTCTCTTGCAAGCAGTTCTGTAAAGATGTTTTTTTTTTTTCGTTGTGTATACGCGCACTGGTTACAAGCGATGTGGCTTGCTGCACCTTTTGCAAGTTTACTACCACTGCGACAAATCTAGCTGCACTATATGTCACGATGTCTTGGACGCTTCGTTTTGCTACCTCTTATGGGCCCCTCAATAAATTCAACGTTTTGAAAGGTGTGCCCTTCGTATTGAGAAACGAATGGGGCAAGAGGAAACGGGAACGGGCCAGAACCCGTTATACTTGGCCAGCAGGGAATTTTTCCAAGTTGGCGCGGAAGAGCATGCAGTGGTCCGAACCCTCTTTTTACAGAGGGAAAAAAAATGAATAGCCGGTTCCCGTATGTGCCCGATCACACGCGTCGAAGTATACGTAATAGGCGGTGAGTTCGCAACAGATGGGTGCCCCGAGAGAACGGTGCAACGGATCTTTCCGTGCCGTCGGAGCGTGCGTCCACTGAGCCTATACGCGAGTTATTATTTTATTCCGTCCACACATCCCTTTCGCCAGATTTCCCATGGAACCGTTTGGATGTTGCTGCTATTCTCACGCATGTCTTCGTATTGACAGTGACGAAAAAAACAAGGCTCTGCTGGCCCCGATAACTGTGGCCCTTGGACGTTTCGGTTGACACGACGGAAGACGCCAGAATCGAGACTCGATCATGCCGATGAAAAGGCTTCCGGCCACCGGCCATCGATATCCGGCCCAGAACCGGTGGGCCGCCACGCTAAGGCGCGATTAAAGCATCTCGTGCATTGACGGTGGGGCGCCTCTTGCAAAACCACCGTGAATACTGCAGTTGATTTTACAGCTGTGTTCAGAGTGGACCTGCGAAGAAAAGTTTGTAAATGAGAGTTCCCTGGGCGGGCTCAGAGAAGTTCGGCACTCTAGCTGGAAAGATCGAAGTATAGCTGGTGGACTTACGCAAGCGCTCGCAAGGTTTGCGAGTCGTTTAAGACATGCTTGCGTTGCTGTCATGATCGTGCCTGTCAGCACTTTCGTTTCCGGAAAGTTTTCAACACTCGTCTTCCCTAAATAAATATGTCGTTCTGATCATTATGAGTCATGAGTTCTGCAGCGACGCCCCGGTCCGACACTCCTTTATGCATCTTTGTGCGTGTATTTGCTTGTGTGTGCGTATATAAACCCGTAAAGAATATGACAATTTTATTTTTTTTGGGGGGGGGGGGGAGGGAGTTGAATCCCCAAACCACCAACTCTGGCTCGTGCTCCTCACGTAGTCATGCACACGTTAGCAGCAGTGATCCCACGTAGCGGTGTGACAAGTACAAAGGCGTAAGTTTTGCTCGCTTCTCTGGCTTGTTAAATAAGTCTATATGTATTCAGTACTGTATGTTTATAAACTACAGATGGCTAACACAATAGCATTTCTTAGAAGCAAAGAAAAGTCATATTTTGTATTTGTATCTGTTCATATGAAACGTGGCAAATTTGCCATGAAGTTAATTTTGCAAACTCTGTAAATGCATTCCAATGGAAGAACACAATAAAGCATAGGAACCAGTTCTGGCGAAATTCTTTACTACTCCGTCTCGCGCCGCCGCGGTGTGCCCGCGGCTGCTCATCCGAAGTCGCGGGTTCGATCCCGGCCGTGGCGGTTGCATTTGGGCGGACGTGAAATGCTATAGAGGCCCATGTAATTAGGCTTAGGCTCACGTTAAAAAACTTGCGACGGTCGAAAACTCCGGAACCCTCCACTTCATACGACGTGAATTATACCCGGCACGTCCCAGAAATCACTGTCCGCCTCGAACGAACAAAGCTTCATGCTGAAGACGACGCCGCAGTGAGTCAACTGTTGTACGCTTATGTTGTTCTGTGCCAGCCCGACGCCGCTTGTTAAACGCTAGCTCAATCGAGCGAATTTAACTTTTGTTCTTCGTTGTTTTGCGTACGCTGCTGTAGAAAAGTCAGACTGCGTTATAGTTGCAGTTCCAAAGTATTGAATGAGGTTTGAATGCGTCATATACCATGAGCACATTTCAAAGCTGATCACAAAGCAATTGTGCGGTCCGCGTTCTTTACACTCTTTACATCTCCAGTTCAAGTCATGGCCCTCAGAATCTAACCTCGATGGGAGTTCTCGAGATTATGGCTACTGGATAGTTCCGTGTAACTGCTTTTTAATAAACAAGTTCTGACGCAACACTTTTTACTCGGGCACTGGGCTTCCCGTCACTTTTTAATACTTTTCGACATGTGTTTCAAGCTGCTCCGTTTCAGATATACGGTTTCAGACAAAGATAGGAAGGCTTTCTGGCGCAATGTAAGGGTTGTTGACTGCGAATTTACTTTCTTTTGAGCCGGTCTTTTCTGGGCAAATGCTCGAAGCGCACCGCTGAAAAGGCAGGCTTGGAGCCAGGCGCCGTTTCAGCTGACAGCGCGTAGGAGAGCAACACGCCTCGTAACATCGCGTGGAGATTTCAGGACCGAGCGAATGACCAAGGGGCCAAGGCTCGCATCAAGCGCGCTGGCGTCATAGCACAGACGAACAGCGATGCACTTCAAACGGAACCGCCATGGGTCTCGCGGCAAAGTCCGTTAGGCTTGCCGGTCGCCATTAATCAAGCAGGGCCGCAAAGTGATTCATCCATCTGGCCGCGCCGCCCCGGTGTTTCAAAACCAGCGCCATGCACTCATCGAAGCAGGACTAAAGACCTCGGCGCGCGATCACCTCCTTCTCCTCTTAGCGCCTGGCGCGCGCGCATGCACCTAGATATGTTGCATGCACGAGCAAACACATGCGCTCACACGGGCGGCCCACATCTGCTGCTGGCGACCGGCCGGTGCAGACTCCGGGGAGCGCGCGCCCGCACCCTGCCCGATCGGCGCCTCCGCCTAGGGCTAATGGCGAAGAGGGCGCCGTACTCCTGTTTCTCGCCCGAACACCATGACCCTCCGCTGCGTGTGGTTTTGAGAAGCGAGCTTCAAGCGAACAGCGTGCGACCGCCGAGGTCCTTTGTTTTTTTCTCTCTCTTTTTTTTTCCATTGAACTCTGGGAACGCGCGCAGACCGGAGCGGCCAATGATCGAGGCCACCAGAGCTTCACCAGAGGCCAATATTAATTTAAAGTGTGTCAATAATTGTGTCCAGCTGAACGGCGGCTTCTTGTTTTATCACACTGAAGCTTATAGTGCATACCCTGCTGCCAGGTGCTTGATCGGCCTAATAGGTGTCCGCTGTGAGAACAGGCCGCTCTAATGGAAAAGCGAAACCGCTGTCGGCGACTGCTTCCCAAGGAGGCGACAGAAAAAAAAAATCTGTATAGATTTGCGAGGCGGTCAGGCTTTGTGTGAGAGAAGAGGTGTTAATGGGGATGTTATAGTAGAGCGCTGTAAACACTGTAGTTCGTTGCATGCGTCTTTTCGTCGACGGAAAACCAGTTCCTGATAGATTATATCTACCACCTACTTTTTATTTCGTTCAAGGCTAAGGACTAGACAAACAAGTATACAGCTGTTGAATAGAAAATAGCTGATTTATTAGCAGGTCCTCTATTTCTTCACTCACGCCAATGAAAGGCATGGCCATAACTCTGGTTGTGAAGTTCGGGTCCATATTCACATGAACTTCGCATTGATTGCTATACATCGTGATAATGTACACAACGATGCGTCCTGAAGCTCCATTTGAAGTCATTGGGATTAACCTCTACGGATCATTGACAATATCAGCTAGCGGCGGGTGCTGGATTGTAACAGCAGTTGACGTATCTTTTGATAGGGTATGCCGAAACAGCTGCCCTCCCTTCAGGATGGGCGGAGGACATTGCCACTTTCTTCTTGGACGCTATCTTTCTGAGGCATGTCACGCCACGCGTCCTTTTGCGCGACCGCGGCAAGCTGTTTCTCTCGAAACTACTCTAAGACGTTATCCATGCATGTAACACCGTTTATAGGACGACTTTAAGCTACCATTCCCAGAATAATGGCCTCACCGTGCAGGCCATTTGTCTGGGAATGGTAGCTTACATCGAACTCTGTTCGGTACATAGGCGTGTCAGCCGGGAAGGGGGGGGGGAAAGCAAGGGGGGCGCTAGTCTTGAGAAAAGTTGGGGAGGCTGAACCCCCCTCCCCCTTTCGACAGTGGTCACTGTCGACTGCAGGCTGGGGAAAACAACAACTAAGGCAAAAGTTTCCTTCTCAACTGTAATCAATCAATTATTTTTACGAGGAAAAGAAAATGTTACAATGAAAAGTTACAGTATATAGTGATAATTTTCTAACATTTCAGCAGTGACGATTTTCTTGAAGGCTCTTTGCGACGCTTTCCGCCCTGTGCTGCAGCACTGCAGAGCAGTCTAGCACTGAACAGGGGTCCTGTAATATTACATCACTCGTTCACGTTTTTATTATGCTGGGACTGACCGATGCAGTTAGAGATGGGAACGAAAAGAAAAACTCTTTATGGCCGGTCAAAGCATTTGCTGCTTCCCGAAAATCATTTTCTTTCATCGAAAAACATTACCATCACTGCTGCTCTGTCGAAGCTGCTGTGAGCACATGATTGCGACTAATCTTTCTAAATATTTTAGTTTTCCCGGGCTAGTAGTGCCAAGACAGGTTTCCACTTTAATCTCCGATCAATCTGATCAGCCTTGCTTATAGCACCTTGAAGCGACGGCGGCATGCTTGCAAAGTGGCGACGAATAAAGCAGTGGACTCGAGCTCAGTGGGAAGCTAAGTAGATAAAAATGCTCAATTTACCTTTGGTTCTTCAAGGTTTGCTTCACATTTAAAAACTAAATTTTTGTTAACTGTCTTAAGTCATTTAAATATTTCATTTGATGATAAAATATTTACTGTTGAGGAGGCCACCATGAACGCAATTGCATTCATTCGGAAAGTTGTGAGGTAATTGTGATGCATAAAAAGCGTCGCGTGTAATGTTATTACATGCATTACAAACATTTATCTGTTGTCGCTGGATTCCGTGCCGATCGGTTGTGCCTTCGCGATCTCCGACGACAGCGCAGCTCTGGCCGACTGGATTAGCCCTACGCCATCTACTGTCGCCGACAAGAGCTCTCGCAAGTGGTGCCCCGTCCTCGGACTCCTGTGACCGTGTTTGGCTCTTTCCTATCTATCCTATCTCTCATATGTCTTCGCTCGCTGTCCTAGCGCATCTCTCTCTCTCTCTCTCTCTCTCTCTCTCTCTATTTCTTTAATACTATTCTTTTAATCCCTCCTCACCCCCATCCTTGTGAGCCACTGTTGAGGTGTCACACGCTGATGCAGACAGTTACGGGGCTCACATTTCCCTTCTTTCCCCCCCCCTCCCACACTCACACACACACATATATATATATATATATATATATATATATATATATATATATATATATATATATATATATATATATATATATATATATATATATATATATATATATATATATATATATATCAATGCCAACCACACCAACTGGGATGCACACTGCCATTCATGGCGTTTGCGTACAATACTGCTACGCAGCGCACCATGGGCTGTTCCCCCAACCGACAACTCCGCTCAAGGTCTGCTTTTTTGATGTCCCTGTAAACTCGCCGGCGTCATCGAGTGATCACCCTAATCTCTCACCTGGCCGCTTCAATATAACTTGCCTTTTGATGGTCCAAGGGGGATGATACTGTTCCTTAAAAAAAGCACTACTGCCCCTTTTTGACGTTTAATACAGGAGTATTTTTCAAACAAGTGACAAGTATTTGTATGACATGCATTATTCGCTGCCGAAAAGCCTCCGCTGGAACCTTGCGCTGACGTGGTATGCAGTGAAGGTGAGGCAAAGGCAGGCTTTCTACTAACTTGTGGTTGTTCACTTGTAAAATTTTTCGCCCCCTTAAAACAAAAAAAACACTCTTGTGAAACGTTCTACTTATATTGCTCACAAAATATACTATGCACCTATAAAAAAGCCATATTTTTACTTAAACCAGTACACTGTGAAAATTTTGCCACAATATGAGTCATAATGCTGCTTTTCCCGACTTTGCCACATTATTTTGGCAATATTTTTGCTTCATTTGTTCCTGATGTAATCTAATGTATTATTATAGCATTAAATAAAGCAGAAAATAAAATATATCAATGGCGAAAAAACTTGTGATTTTTATTTTCAAAAAATGCCAAACGTGCAGCACATTGCAATTTTTCGCCAAATGAAAAAAATGTAAAAATGAAGAAACTCTCATAGTCATGAAAAAGTAGCACCTTAAAATTAATAAAAAAAATGTTTCAAAATAATTACTCAAACTTATAATATTATATAAATTCTTGAACGTGACACAGTTTCGATTGATATGTGGGGTTTAACGTCCCAAAACCACTTTATGGTTTGAAGAGACGCCGTAGTGGAGGGCTCCGAAAATTTCGACCACCTGTGGTTCTTTAACGTGAACCCAAATCTAGGCACATGGTCCTACAACATTTTCGCTTCCATTAAAAATGCAGCCGCCGCAGCCGGGATTCGATGCCGCGACCTGCGGGTCAGCAGCCGAGTACCTTAGCCACTATATACCACCGCGGCGGGGCTTAACACAGTTTCAGTTGGGTGCCCGAAGTTTGAAGCGCCCTTAGGCAACACATTTTTTTGCGAATTATAACGCTTTACAAAATAAACCAACCAGCTTCATCAATCAACATTATTTATGTATATTTAACGAACAGACAGAGGAGCGGCGAATAAAAGCTGTCTTCAGGCAGCCTGACAAGCCCGCCGCCCTTTCTTCTCACATTTACGTATACCTCAACGATATTTTTCAAACGATCGGAGATGGTCGGTATATATATATATATATATATATATATATATATATATATATATATATATATATATATATATATATATATATATATATATATATATATATATATATATATATATATATATATATATATATATATATATGTGTGTGTGTGTGTGTGTGTGTGTGTGTGTTTCAGTTGTAATGCGGAGCCGAATCACGAGATTAAAATGACAAGAGGAATCAAAATGGGGTGGAGCATATGCGCCAAGCATTCTAATATCATGAATGTTGGATTGACACCACCCTCAAGAGCAAGGTATACAACAGCTGCCTCTTACCGGTCGGACCGGAAACCAGGAGGATTACAAAGATCGTTCAACTTAAGTTGAGGGTTGAGGATGACGCCGCGAGCAATGGAAAGGAAAATGACAGGTGTAACCCTAAGGGAAAAGAAGAGATCAGGGTGTATCGGGTAACAAACGGGTGTTAAGGACATCATAGTTCACATTCGGAAGAAGAAATGGTCAGAAGAAATGGGCAGGCCACGTAGCGCGAAGGCAAGGTAACCGCTTGTCATTGATGATCACAGACAGGATTCAGAGAGAAGGCAAGCGGGTGAAGGGGAGGCAGAAATTTAGGTGGGCCGATGAGATTAGGTAAGTTTGCGCATAGTGGCACTCGCTCGCTGGATTCCGTGCCGACCGGTTGTGCCCTCGCGATCTCCGTCGTCAGCGTAGCTCTGGCCGACCGGACTTGCTCTACGCCATCTCCTGACGCCGACAAGAGCTCTCGCAAGTGGTGCCTCGTCCTCGGACTCCTGTGATCGTGTTTCCATCTTTCCTATCTCTCCTATCCCCTCGATATGTCCCCGCTCGCTGGCTTAGCGCATCTCTCTTTCTCTCTGTCTACACCTTTATTCCTATCCTTTGAATCCCTCCTCACCGCCATCCCTTGTGAGCTACTGAGGTGTCGCACCCTGATGCAGACAGTTGCGGGGCTCACTTTTCTCTTCTTTTCCTTCTTATAAACATAACCCCCCCCCCCCTCGGATAGTGGCAGCAGTAAGCACAGAACCGAGTTGATTGGCGGAACATATGGGAGGCATTTGTTCTGCAGTGGGCGTTGTCAGGTTGATGATTGTGATGATGATGACTGAGGGATCAACCATGTTTTTTCAGTAGTTACTATCATCCCACGAACCCCCTCACAGCATAAGTACTGGTAATTGGGGCTCATTTGTCCTAATTGGTAATATGAGGTAGACAACAAGCACTGAATGGAGGGGGGTGAGGGGGCCGATACAAAATTTGGGGGGGGGGGGAAATCACTCCAACCGCCCCCCCCCTCCCTTCTTGATACTTCACTGCCGCTTAACCGATTGGCTGGTATACGCTACGTTTGGAGGGCCCACGTGTGATTTTCCGGGGCAAGTAGCCATATACTGCGCATGCGTACGTGTTGATGTTATACTATATTATCACACCTGCTTCGACAAAAAGTTACGAAAGCAATTTAATGGGTACGCCCTCATCTAATCTTGTGGTTTGTCTGGTTGTGAACCGCTTTTTAAAAGACCGTGTTCTGCCTTGCGTTGCTATTCTTGCTGTGCTGCTTTTACAATGATCATTAAGCAACTATTCCAGATTTACACCTAACTGCAGTGATACCAACGTGCTGTTGAAAGATTGTTCATCAGCTGTGACCGGGCTACACTTCACCGTTGCAATCAAACGTAGGTCCACATCGAACCCCATTTTTTTTTGTTCTTTCTCATGGGCGGAGGTTTATTGCCTCGTGCGATAAGATAATTTAACGCATTCGATCTGGCCTTTTCTGAACCTGTTCCTTTGACTGCCTTTTCAGTGGAAAGAGAGCCCATTGAAATAAGAGAATATAACAGTCAAGTCAAGAGAATATCTCCAGTCCTTTCGTCCGCATGTCGCAATACATTAGCACTTGAGGTTCACGTGCATCATGTAGCAGTGTGCGCTTTCCTTCAATTCATCGGTGCTTTCTCTATACCGCACACTTATGGATCGGACTACCCATAATCATTTTATACTAAAGATGACATTCCTGTGTGGTTGTATCCCAAGCTGATGCTGCGAGTTCGAGACGAAAGCGTGAATTAAAGAAAAAAAAGGCTGTATGCTCATATACCTAAATGAAAAGAAGTTTGTCACTTACAGTAAGAATAATCATCGTATCAAGTAAGAATAATGAAAATGGGGTGCTTGAAGGATACATCATCATCATCATCATCATCAGCCTGACTACGTTCACTGCAGGACAAAGGCCTCTCCTATGTTCCACCAGTTAACCAGGTCCTGTGCTTGCTGCTTCCAATTTATACCCGCAAACTTCTTAATCTCATCTGCCCACCTAACCTTCTGTCTCCCCCTAACTCGCTTGCCTTCTCTGGGAATCCAGTTAGTTACCCTTAATGACCAGCGGTCATCCTGTCTACGCGCTACATGCCCGGCCCATGTCCATTTCTTCTTCTTGATTTCAGCTATCATATCCTTAACCCCCGTTTGTTCCCTAATCCACTCTGCTCTCTTCTTGTCTCTTAAGGTTACACCTACCATCTTTCTTTCCATTGCTCGCTGCGTCGTCCTCAATTTAAGCTGAACCCTCTTTGTAAGTCTCCAGGTTTCTGCTCCGTAGCTGAGTACCGGCAAGATACAGCTGTTATATACCTTCCTCTTGAGGGATAGTGGCAATCTACCTGTCATAATTTGAGAGTGCTTGCCAAATGTGCTCCACCCCATTCTTATTCTTCTAGTTACTTTAATCTCGTGGTTCGGATCCGCGGTTATTACCTGCCCTAAGTAGACATAGTATTTTACAACTTGAAGTGCACTATTACCTATCTCGAAGCGCTGCTCTTTTCCGAGGTTATTGTACATTACTTTCGTTTTCTGCAGATTAATTTTAAGACCCACCTTTCTGATTTCCTTGTCTAACTCCGTAATCATGAGTTGCAATTCGTCCCCCGAGTTACTCAGCAATGCAATGTCATCGGTGAAGTGCAGGTTGCTAAGGTACTCGCCATTAACTCTTATCCCTAACTGTTCCCATTCCAGGCCTCAGAAAACCTCCTGTAAGCACGCGGTAAATAGCATTGGGGAGATTGTGTCCCCCGGCCTTACAACCTTCTTGATTGGTATTCTGTAGCTTTTTTTATGAAGCATTATGGTAGCAGTTGATCCCCTGTAGATTTCTTCCAGGATGTTTATATATACTTCATCGACGCCCTGATTCCGCAGTGTCTGCATGACGGCTGATATTTCTACTGAATCAAACGCCTTCTCGTAATCTATGAAGGCTATGTATAGTGGTTGGTTATATTCTGAGCATTTCTCTATTACCTGGTTGATAGTATGAATGTGGTCGATTGTTGAGTAGCCTGTTCGAAATCTTGCTTGTTCCTTCGGTTGATTGAATTCTCATGTTTTCTTTACTCTGTTAGCAATTACCTTCGTAAATAGCTTGTATGCTACAGAGAGCAAGCTGATCGGCCTGTAATTCTTCAAGTCCTTGTCATCTCCTTTTTTCTGTATTAAGATCATGTTAGCATTTTTTCAAGACTCTGGAACTCTTCCCGTCAGGAGACACCTCGTAAACAGGGTGGCTAGTTTTTCTAACACAATCTGTCCTCCATCTTTCAGCAGATATGATGTTACCTGATCCTCACCAGCAGCCTTGCCTCTTTGCATGCTCTCCAAAGCTCTTCTGACTTCTTCTGTCATTACTGGTCGGGTGTCATCTGGGTTACTGCTAGTTCTCTTAGTATTAAGGTCGTGGTTGTCCCGGCTACTGTACAGATCTCTGTAAAACTCCTCCGCTATTTTATTTATCCTATCCATATTAGTAGTTATTTTGCCTTCTTTGTCCCTTAGTGCATACATCCGATTTTTGCCTATCCCAAGCTTCCCCTTCACTGCTTTGACGCTTCCTCCGTTTTTTAGAGCGATAAAGGATACATTACCAAACTAAACGGACTTACTTTTCACTTCAGTGTCTTCTTTAGGTGCCTTTCATTTCGAGTGTCACATTCACGAAACACTGTGTTGTAATTGCTAGCGAAGCAAGCAGGAATGTTTAATGAAGACCTTCGCTCTAAGAGAACCGGCAGAGGACGGAAGATGGTCGGGCGAGTGATATCGCTTCCACGCTGTAGGTGCCGTACATGATTCCCGGTGATCAATTGACTGCTATGTAAAGAGTGTGGCGGTAAGAGTCGCCAGCGCAGGATAGGTGCCTTGTGAGAAGAATATATAGAAAAACTACAGTGAATTGCAATGAATTAATGTGAGATTCCACATTTTGTTATGTATAGTTGCACGTATTGTAGCGATCATATCAATATATCTGTCGACTTTGACACAGCAGAGCAGCTTTTCTCGCTTTGACCAACATGGACATTTCTTTTTTCCGGCTTCCTCTCCTGATCCTCCACATGAGGAAAACTGACGCAGGGACGAGATACAAGTAACAAAATTAAAGAAGCAGTCACCCGCCATCGTTCTTAAGTGCCACTTTTGTAGCTGTAGCAAGCAGTCGGCGCTGCAGCCTGTGGCCTTTTTAGTGGCACGGCTGGCGCCGTTTCGAGCGCTCGCAGGTGACGCTGTTGCCCCAGCTGCCAGTTCTCTTATCCGATGATGTCCAAGCAACCCGCAATAGTTTACAAACGCTTAATTGCAAATAGTGCAATTCACCTGTTCGGCCTTTTCTTCCCCAATCTTCAGTGGTCATTCTTAAAGAGGTGTTACGAGCCACTGATTGATATAGTTTTCTTGTAACTACGTGCCGAATTAGTAGTTATTTCTTTCTCCTCCCACTTCTCTTCTTATTTTAAAAAGGAAAAACGTCGTTGAGTAACAGGGTACGTACTACCAAACCTTTGCATGGTAGCACCAAGCCATCGAAAACATTTTTTGTTTGTTTCTATTCGCTTTAATATGAGGAGCTGCGTGCATCTGTGGGCGAGCTACCTGTAAAGCTACTATTGCAGATGCTACAATAGTATGCCCATACATAGGTTTGATACTGCACCGGTCGAAGAATCAAATCAGGAACATCACAAATTGTGCTCCCATCTTCAACCACCCCTCCCATTCTTCTTTACACGCGCGATTGGTGTGAATGAACGAGCACCGGACCGGAGGCAGGCTCTCGGTGCATCGTCGGTCGTCGTGCGCGGCGCGCACCGACGACGGTACTGCCGGCCCGTTATCTATATTCGTCGATGATTTCTCACAAACACTTCAGCCACCACTTTTTCCTGTTTCCTGAGCGGCAGCTGCTCTGTCAGGGTCGAAGGTCAGCGCGCAGCCACAACGGTTTCCCATCGCGGGACAGACACACAGCACGCGTGCACCCGACGAGCTTCCCCCCCTGCATCACTTTCCCCCACCGCGCGTATGTGTTCTTACGACGGGCAGGTTTCGTTCGGCGCGCTGCCTTCCGCCCTCGTTTGTGTATCTCGTTCTGTTTTTTTTTTTCTCGCTTTTTTTTTCTTCTTCTGTGTTTCCGATCGTGGTTTCGTGGCCCGTTTTGCCGTTCTCTCCGTGGGCGTTCTCCTTGGGCGCCGCCGCCACAGCCTTCTCAGGAGGAGCCGGTCGCCGAGGCTCATCTCCCGACCAGGAGCACCGGTGGGAAACGGGGCGATCGGGGACGCTGGGACAGGGCCGAGCTGCAAGTGCACGCCGGCGGAAAAGAGCAGCGGCGCTTCGGCAAAAACTCGCCCCTGGAAAGATGAAACGGCCGCGCGAACAAGTGGGAAAAGCGTGAAAGGTTTCCGCCGAGGGTCATGTCGGGGCTCTCGAGGAACCACCGCTCTGCGCGCTCTTCACACGCCGCGCGCATTAACGCAAGTGTCTTCCGCGGGAAAACATCGCGCGGTTGGAAGCGAACGGGCGTGTCTGCCATTGATTTTGTTTACGGGCGGCAACGCGCGTGATGGCCCGGTATTCGTGTGAGGTGGGAAGAATTGGCGCAGCCTGCGTTCCAGGAGTTACGTTGCGTATGCCGGATGAGAAACGCGATCGGCCAGCGGTCGCAGCGAAGTTGCCTTTGCATCGCCGATCAAGGACCCTGCCCTTTCAGCGCCAGAGAAGAGCTCTCCCACGTGAAGAAATTACAACGCCTTCAATCCCTCTTTTCGTTACTTGTTATATATGTTTATTTAAGTCGATGGGATGCCCCCATCGTTTAGGTTATTGGTCGTGGAGGCAGACAGCAAAAATTTTTTTTAAAATAAATAAAATAAGTGCATCTACCCATGCCTGTTGGTTGCCCGTAAATCACGTCAGAGCTCTTGCGAGAATATCGTGTGGCATTCGAATGAACGCCGTACCATTCTGCATCTGAAAACTCCATGCTTCTTTAGATGTGGCGATGGGGCAGAGTTAATGAAAGATTTGTCATTGCAGTATCAAAGTATGCCGAAAATCAACTCAGTAGTTGAGTACGTTTGAACGAAGTCTTCTATGTAATTGTTGAGAAGATGGAACGAAGCTATCTCACTATAGCCGCCTATAAAAGGGAGGTCCCTGATACATGGTGTTGAAAAGCACCTTTTATTCGAACGTTGTTCGATACAACTTCAGCAACACTCCTTACTTTTTAATCAGCGCAACCGACAGCTAGATGACGCCAGACAAGCGCTCGAGACCGATATACATCAAATCCGCACGCCTCTGGCGCATCGGGGCCAAACTAGAAGGGGGCGGGGTAGGGAGACGTGTATTGCTTGGGCAGCAACAGATTGGATCACGTAACCATACAGACTAACAAGGAGAATTTACCCTCCCTCACATAGATCGCCTAATAAAAGAAAGGCTTCCACGTGGTATTAGTTACAAACCATAATATTCCCAAACCCCATGGCCTACATTATTCGACTCTCTGCTAATCAGAAGTTTATTCAGACAAATGCAAAAATTGCAGTGCTATATGACTGACTCAGACTACATTCTGTGGGAATATCCGTGGAGACCTAGCCAGGTCACATCCCCAGGCATCGGGTGGTCTGAGACTGCCCTGCTTATATTTGGATACAACTGAAGAAATCTGGATAGCAGATCACCGAAGCGCGGCAGCCTATCTCTTCCGCGACCAAAGAAATAGTCCCACTGACGTGCACTCGGCTATGCATGGTTTCCGAAGTTGAAGCAACCGGCCGCCCGTCTCACGACGTAAGTAATGAGTGCGCCCCCATTGGTACAGGCTTGTGTGCATGCGCCTTGGATGAAGAAATGCTGCGGACTCCTAACGTTGTATCCGACCATAGTTCAGCTCCAGAAGACTAACCATGCATAGCCCGTCCAGCAGACTAAATACGCCAGCAGGAGATCTCCTGACTGACGCCTAAGTGAGGTTGGGCTCACCCCACAATCTTGGAGGAATCAACGAAGTTGTGTGTCTGCCTCTCTTAGTACGTCTCCTCGAATTGTGGTGACGTCGAAATGCCGTCTTTGAGCGAAACCATCAGGTGCTCCAACCATCTCTAATAACACGTTCGAATTCTGCTCCTGTAGCGCGGTGCCAACTACAAACTTTGCCCTACCTCTCACATAACCTCTCAGTGTCCGCTATATACGTTGCGGAATTGAAATGCGGGAAAGTTGTTTCTTATATATCTATTTTACATACACTATGCCGTGCAGCAACAAGCAACTCAACAGAAGCGAGTGAGTGCCAGTTTCTTCCATTCCATATTATATGCTTCTCCCGTGGAACCATGCGACGCTTTCATCTGTTGCTTCGACTACATCGACCTCGGGAGGGACAACATTCCTCGGCGTTGCATTGCCCCACCACGGAGGCTTCAAACAAAAGACGCGGCCCGTGGAACTTTCTCTAAGAGAACGAATATATATATATATATATATATATATATATATATATATATATATATATATATATATATATATATATATATGTGTGTGTGTGTGTGTGTGTGTGTGTGTGTGTGTGTGTGTGTGTGTGTGTGTGTGTGTGTGTGTGTGTGTGTGTGTTCATTAGCTATACCGGGTCTTAAAGGGCCAGTAAACAGCCCTGAGGACCAAAATTTTTTTTAAAAGAGATATATGTGCAGTTTTTCTTTGCGAACATGCTGCCGCAAGAATTTTGCCAATGCGTTCTATATTAAGGATTAAGGAAGTTACAGGGGTTACAACATCGGTCTAAGCTGGTTTCAGATTGTCGCGTGGCCTCGCCTTTCTTCTCCCTTCCATGCAGGGGAAAGCGTAGCCTATTGTCGTGACTCCGCCCACTTCGGCAACGTGACCCCACGTCAGCGATTGACGTCATTGTCGAACTCGATCAGTTGCAACGCACTTCCGCTTCTTGCGAAGTGTGGTCGTTTGTTTATCGTTCGCCGCATCAGCAGCGGGTCAACCGTGTAAGGGTCAGGTTCGAAGTGTCGACCACGAACAATCAGGTCCCCGACGTACGTCGCTGGATGGCCGATTCGCTTCAGCCATGCATGTATAGCCTGCAAGGCCCCATCGTGAGGCACCCGGTGCCGATGCTTCTCCGCTGCCCAGTCACCCGATTTGCAGCCCACGACAGAGCAACGCTTTTTACCCGTGTTGCTCATGTCAAGGGCGAAGTACGTTCGTACGTGCGCACAGGCGCTGTAGTTGAGCGAGGAGTGTACACGTGCACGCGACAACTGCGAGGTTGCTTCTTTCACTGCTTTCACCGCAGTGCCAAAACACAGGGGGCAGTTTCATGGCTGTGGGTGGGAACAGGAACTGATGTTGACTTCACTACTGTTTTTTCACACCTGATTTAGACCAATTGGTGAGCTGCGTGCTACGTCACGTCGCCGATCACCGAGTTGACGTCACTGCGCGTGCAAGGCGGTCGGTCACGCGTAGGAAAAATGCACAGGAATCGTTTTTCGAAATAGAGGCTCTGCGCGGCGCTGGAATATTCAGAAAACGTGATCGCTGCGGTCTAATCTACGAATTGCCGAGTTTGTATGGGGGGTGTAAAAGAAAGTCGAAGCCTGTTTACTGGCTTCGACTTTAGGAAAATGTGTTAGAAACCCTTCAAAATAAGGGAAAAGCGATATTTGCTCGATCACTTCACAAATACTTTATTTGTAGCCGTAGGCATCTTAAGATGGTTAAAGACATAATTTCGGACAATAAATAACAAAGATAAATTAGTTAACGTTTTAATTGATAGCGTTAGCCAGCTTTGTCAAATATAGGAGAATTGAAGGTATTCATGCGAATTACGCATCGCAGCTGTGAGATGGAATAAATGGTTTCTATCAATTATTCTGGCGTAATGAAGTTCTATCAAATTCAATGGTGAAACCGGAGCACCAGTGAGTGCAACAAGCAGACGACCAGAATGACGTAACTTTTCAATACAGTGATTACGAAGGTGTAGTTCTTCCACGTTCGTTAACGTATGTGCGTCATACGAGCTATAATTGCAGGTGCAGCACGCACACTTATAAAACAATGATGGCTGATATAACGTCGCTTACTTATTATGGGCGTCTCAGAAAAAAACATGACAGTTGTGGTCTTCGGTGTTTTGGTTTTGATATCGCCGCTAAATTTGGGGAAATATCATTACTTCGCAATTACACCAGAGGAAAACTGCAAGGGTTTCCTCGCACGAGGGTCTTCAATTGTCCTTTCTGACTTAACCGCCTAACTTCAATATTCAAAAAGGTAATTAATTTACCTTTTTTTAGTTATACCAAAGTCTTGTTATTATATTGTCTCAAATAAATTATTTAGCTATCTTAAAATGTCTTTGGCTATACAGAAGAAGTGATTGTGAAGAAGTCAAAAGAATAATGTGTTTCCATAATTTTTTGAAAATGTTCGAAAAAATTTTTGAAACACCTGCTATAAGACTGGTATGAGGCCCTTTGTTTATGATTCACCCCATCCGGTCATAACGTGCTAAAATAACAGCAGAACAAAACCACTTCGTATTACTTCAGAATATGCGTGCAGATTTTCATTCCGAATGAGTATTGATATGTTCCTCGACACCTGGCGTCAAATCCCCTATAGAAATAACCCATATATAAGACATTGGAAAGTCCTGTAAAATGTCAGTGCTAGCTGATATTTTGTTTACCCCCCACTCATCCTGCTATAAATTCCACACAGTCTTCATCATCCCGGCCCATCGGAGGATTCAGTTTTGCGACTGCAGCCCACTGACTGTGATGAGTTTGGGGCCTCCGTTCAACACTGTCTAGGCGTTTACGTTGCAGGTAGGACATTTGCTTCGTTTGTGTGCGAAAAAGCGGAGTCTATGTCATCGCCGCAATACCTGCATTGTCGTTGTCGTACTTACGCCTGCGTCCACCACAAGGACCAATTGCTCGCCTCATAAAAACGCTCTGGGCGGCCTGGTAACGCTTTGCACAACTGCAAAGCTTCATATCAAGCAACCTGCAAAATGCTTTGTGTAACATCTATAAAATCGCGTGATGATTGGGATACTAATTTATTGAAGCAGCCCGAAACGGGGTGTTAAAGCAACTATCACTATGTGTAAGGGTAAAATATTGTGTTTCAGAATAATATAGCACTCGGTGATGCTCATACCTGTCTGAATTCTTTCAAATGCATGCAGCTGCGCGACTGCGGGGCGCTTGTCGCAGGCACTCACTGTTTCACAATCTCGGAGACCGTTGTCGTATCAGCCGACTGCATGCACGGTCGGCATTTCTGCAGTCTGCGTGGGCGTGCCAACTTGTAGTGAAGTGGTCCACTTTGCGGGCTGCGGATATCGGCAACACAATGACACTGTCGAGAGCACACTTTGTGCCGAGTTTGTCTTCCGGACACGAATGAGTACAGAACGTGCTACCGGTTGCCTGCCACTTACAGCCGACAGATACTCAGTCGTTTGAAGAGAGAACGTTGCTGCAGAAGTGTGACACATGAAAGGCAGTGTCCACATTGCCAGAATTCTCGACGGATGTTTGAATTAGCATTGAAGTACCGCGGGAAGCATAATACGTCAACAAACAATTTAGAGGAGAGCACATTTACGGTGCGTAGAGTGTGCATTGGCGTCTGATCAAGCCGTATCATCATGGCTTCGCCGAAACTCAACGCTTATTCAAATCTGGTAAACTCAATAAGGTGAACAAAAGTTAACTCGTTTTTTTTTTTTTTTTGCGTGCTTGAAGCGTGGTCTGATTTTCAGACGTGCTGCTGTGAGGAGATCGAGCAGTTAAATCTAAGTATAGGCGAACGTATGTGAACACCACTCACAGCTGCACGTAAGAAACGCGCGTGCAGTCGACAAAAGTGGGATTAGATTCAAAGTTCTGCGACCTTGTCGTAAAGTAATTTGGCTTTCATTGCGCACTTTCCTGAATGGATGAAAGCTGGCGATACGTAGCTCGCGCCATTCTTTCGCGCAAGAACAGACGGAACCAGAGGACGAGAAAGAAATACCCACAAATATAAAAACAAGACTGCCCGGGTCGCGGCAGGTGTACAAGAACGCAACCAAAAGGACTTGCGCCATTCGAGTTTTCCGCGCCAAAAAGAATAAAGGGACCTGACATGCCTAACCGGTTCCAGAACCACTATTATCAGCAGGCAACACCTATACGAGACGCCCCATTTTCTTTGTATACCTGTGGCTCCCCAAAGGAACGCCTAAATGGTGATTTTTCCCTTTATCAAGTGTCGACGAAGGGAGTGAAATGCACCCCATGGCCGAGTAAAACAACCAGCGCGAGCGAGCACAAAGGAAGACATCTGCGCGAGCGGCTACTTGACGAACCCGCCCCGAACAAAGAGGAGCCGTCAGATATGTCGGCCGCCAGGGCCAGTGCACAAAGAGAACAAGACGGCGAATGGTCGAGGCAGCAGGAGGGAAAGAGAGAGGGGGGCCAAAAAAGGGACAGGTGCGAATCGCGCGCAGCCGCGCTGCGGGCCCCGCAGGCAGAGCAGCCCCCTTTCCCCGCGGTGCGAGCCCCGCGCGCGCCTCGCCGACGCGGGACGCCAGTGGACAAACAGCGGCGCGGCATTATTTCATATCCCGGCGATTGGTGACCAAGAGCACACAAAAGGTGCGGGCCCAGAGCGGAAAACTCTCGTGCCATTCATCAGGCGCTGGCCGATGAGCAGTGTCCGGGGCACGCGCGCCCGCCTGCACCTGGTGGCGCCAGGTATATGCAGTGCGAAGGCAGCGCACCAGTCGGTCCTTGACTGCACCGCCACCCCCTGGTCGCTTCAGCCAACTATAGGAAGAAGGCTGCCTGTCTCGTACGTAAATACAACTCGATGAGTACAGGATCGACGCTCTCTGTAAGACTTTACATAAGACACATGGTTGCCGCCATTTTGGGTGGTTACACGAATCTTTTCGTATCTGTTCGCGATAGACTTCAATAGCACCCAGGAACTGAATTTACAGCACATTATAACTGTATGTCGCGAATAAAATGGCGCTCATGCAAATGGGGCGGTAGCCTGAAATCACAATTCTCCTAAGTGGAAACTTCTTTGTGCTGTTGTTTGTACGCGTGGTGTTAGGAAAACGAGTCTGCACGAACTAACTAGCTCGATGTTTCAAAGACATGCGCTGGAACGTCAGTTATCAAAGCAAGGAGCGTCATTTCTGCGCTTCCTGTATGTTAGGTGGAGAAACAAGACGTCATTCTCGCGCACGGCTGAGAGCGCTGCAATGCAGTTGCGCACGAGCGTGGTCGCGTCATTGCATTACATATTTCGCGCGCTTTCTTCAAACGCCGAAAAAAAAATTACCAGGCAGCATATACGTTGCTTAAAAAAAAACAAATGAATCATTTTGGAATGCCCTCTACAGCGTTAAAAACGCACTTGGCCCCAAAGTGAGTATTAAAAATTTCGTATAATTGACTTCAGTTAACCTACCTATTAACTACAGTATAAGAATACCTTAACGAGTACCACATGGCTGCGGATCATAAGTTGCTGGTTTCATTCAGTTGTGGCGGGGGAACGCAAGCAGCCGGCACATTACTCTGGAGAAGATAAAGTGGCATGTCTACCATGGTGTACTTTGAATACAGGACCTATCTTGGTTTGTGTCGTTGTGGCCCTGATTCTCGTTTTCTTATCTTTTTTTTTTTGTCGTTGCAACAATCTATACGCAAGGTGCGCAAGGTTTTAAACGATTTAGCATGGTTAAAAAAAAAGAACGCTTGCCCGTTGCCTCAGAAGCAGTTTAGTTGTATAAAAATGAAGAAAGCGTATCTTTATGCGATATACTGGCTTAGCAATATATCCGTTTACGCACGCGTTTACTTTACAAATCGCGTTTACATGACCTAGCCAATCCCCTAGACATATGAGGAAGCCTTTCGCGCGAGACTGCAAGCGAAAGGCGGTCATGGGACAATGTCCTCCCAACAGGCCTCGCTATCGCGGCCCTATAGTGCGCCACTGGGCTAAGCATACAGGGCAGATGTGCCATCGATATTCTTCAAACATCATCGTTCCTGCAGTCAGTTGTTGTGCGATCGTTCCCCGCCTTGCTTCTCGCAACCTTCGTGTCGTATAGTATGCATATTTCTGCACTTACATATTTTCTTTCTCCGTGCGCCAAGATTCACACACCGTGGCGTTTCGGCATAATCAATATATTCACCCATATATTTCCCGTTTGCTTGCCTGGGGTGCAAATTTTATGCGGCCACTCCTTAGACTACGCGATCACTACGGGACTCAGCCCATAGTGTCTCAACAAAACATTGTAAAAAGATTTCGTAGTAAAAAGAAGCGTGCAGGCTGAAGCACTTGCCTCAAGAAAAGAAGAAATTCTCGCAAGTCGAACGCATTGACTTTTGATGTCTCACTCACAAAATTGGAGCTCGCTGAAGCGGCCGCTATAAACGCCACGGCTAAGCGGCGATCGCTACCCCGCGCAAAAATTATGATCGCCGCTTCCTTTGACTAACAAAAACGGTGCCGAGGCAGGGCGACGGCAAAGGCGGCCGTAAAACAGCGCGTTCGCCGACAAAAGGTGCGTAAAGAAGTAAGAAAAGCTTACTGCATGCGTAGAAGCCTCCTTGCAGATGCTTCAGTGGCGGAGATCGGTAGCTGACCTTGTGTGTGTGCGCGCGCGCCAGCGACTCGCCTCCTCGGCTTCCAGTTTACCTGGAAGATTATGCCGCTCTCACCGCTTCAATAGCAAGGCTGGAAAAAGAAACGCAGCCGTGGCTGCGCATTCAACGTGCGTGCCCGTTACTAACGTTCCCGCTTTGTCTCTCAGGTGGCGGTTTCACAAGGTGTGTCTCTGTTTGCCGTGTAGCTTTTATCACTCTGCACATAACGAAGCCGGCAAGCACTTAAGCTGAACGAATTCGCTGCGTCCCTGAAACTTTGTCAAACGCACTGCACGCGCACGCACGTTGGGCGATTTGACTGCGTGAAAGGCGACCCAACTAACGGAAAAAGCGATACTCTTATCAGACGAGAGAACGATATCATAACTTATAACCGATTGTGGCCTTCTGCTCATGAATAATTAACGTGATGGACATTCTCATCGTTACTATTATTGCGATAGCAATTATATCAACAGTCTCGGCTAGTTTTTTGCCGTCACCGCCACCGTGATTCACGTATATGTATATGTATGTTTATATATATGGGGAAGGATGCGCTAGCCTGCTCAGAAAGCGGAGCGAACATCGCCTTTCCGGCCGTGGTCGTCTGCGCGCGCTTATCTCATGAGCGAACGGAGGGAAGGAGCTTAAGGGTGCAACGATCAGCCCGCGCCTTGTGCCCCACAGCAGGCGGGAGCTTCTAAGGGCTGCGTTCTCAAGACAAAAAAAAAAAATGGTGCCAAAAGTGTACCTGGAGCTGCTATGTTCTCTAACACCAGCGTTTTCTAAAGTTACGTGAGATCAGATCTGAATAATTTGACTGCCAGCCTCACTTCGTAGAACGTTGCAATTTGTCGCTATCACACTCACTGCTTTACCTTTTCGGTGAAACTGATTTTGCGTAATTGTCCCTGCCACAGTCGCAAACTGCACTTGACAACATGCGCACGAGTATACATAGCTACCGAGAAAGCTTCTTAAGACACAGCTAGGTATCCAGCGGCTGTGCACGTTTTGCAGGTTTTGTATTGTTTCCCATAATAAGTTATTCGCGTTCATTTGTACCAGTGATTAATATTCGTCCGCAATTTGTGCGTGATAAACGCAGGGCACGTTTTGAATCTTGCTGGCCATTTTCGCGTGACTTTCCAATTTGTTGCTATTGCGTTCATTGGTTCGCCTTTGTGGTAAAGCTGGGACCTTTTTTATCTACATTACGCTTACTTTTGTGCAAGCTAACAGACACCGAAGCCAAGGAAAGTTAGGGGACGTTACTTGTATCAGAATCCTTTAATACTTCTGATGATCCCGTATTTCCGCCGTCGCACTATGCATGGGGTAACGTCCTACGCTCCTCAAAGCTGCCGATGCGGTGCTGCTATGCCACAGAGGCACGGAAATGAAAAGCTGAACACACCCGCAAAAGAAATGAGTAAAAAACGGTTGGATTGTCAGTGGCAAAAACTAGAGAGAAAAGTCAAAGATAAATGGTGGGGAAAATAAGGACATTCTACAGCAAAGGGCAGAGCAGTTAGCCGTGAATTCATATTCCTATTTTTTTTTTTCACAGTAAGATAGATTTCATCGAGGTAGACAACACATTTTCCCAATCTCAAACAGTTTTCTTCTTTTTTTTATTAGCCCTGTGGTACATATGTAACCACCCCGTTATGAAAGGGACGCTCATATATAACATATATTCATTTGGTAAGACCTCTCGCAGTACTTTACCAGGCGATTTAACAAAAAAGCATCGTTCGCGTGCAGAAACATTTGCGTGCTGCTAGACGAGCTGATGGTTGTGTTGCTTTCTGTGCATCTTCAGCGTTATTTTCAAGGATGACCTTATAGGGACCCGGTTTGTCGTCCATCCATGTCACGCTGCGTGATCATGCTCAGAGAAAATCGCTTAAGACAGGCCATGACAAGTCTATAACAATGTTTAAACACAGGTTAACATGGACGAACAAAGTGTAAAATAATATAATCAACGGAAATATCCAGGAAGTTTAACTGAATAATTAACTTAAGAGCGCCGGAACGTTTCGGAAACATGGGGCTGACTCTGGCGGGAGGTAAGAGATGGCGCTACCGCGAGGTCGAGTGCAGGGAGCCTTCACACACACCAACACTACACGCCTCCCGCCCGGGCGGGACGCGCGTGTGTATGAAGGCTCCCTAGCCGAGTGGAGCACTTCTCATTTTCGACGTCGATGCTAACCGTTGGCGCAGGGTTCACTCACTGCCGTTTGAAGGCTTGGTCGATGTACTTGACTATAAGTGCTCGTTTGTGGCAGTTCGCAAACTGGCCTGGAATTTCCCGCTCACACTATTATCGGTTGGCGGAGGCGATCTCACGGGGTGTGACCTCCCTCTGCACCGCCTGCGCGCCAGCGTGGCGCTGCGTCACTACGTGACTACATCTTATGAGGGAAGCAACCTGCCAGAGGCTCGCTGCAGACGACGCGTATCTCAACTGCCGTAATGAGCAGGAAGTCGATGAAGTGCAGCAAAAAGTAGCGTGCTTGCCGCCGAGTTTGCGAATCTGCTTAACAAGATCTATATACTCGTGCCTGGGAAACTCCGTAGCCTACCTAAAACATTATAGCGTCATTTACGCTTTGGTAAACATAGCAGTCGTAACTATATACGAATTGGAATCACCGGGTGCCCGTGCTACACAGTTCCTTCGGTTTCACAGCATATACAGTGGAGCCTGGTAAGCGGCGTTAGTCTCGGCGCTTTGATAGGTTCGACTTTTAATATTTGCCCAAATTCAAGTACTCCGCATTCGCAACAATGTCCCAGTGGTGCCACTTGTAAAAATAGGCGAACATCTGCGTTGTTGAGCCCACATTCACCCTTAAGAGACCACGATTTATCACTTTCTCAAGTTTCACGGCTGTGAAACGGCCATACGTGTTTTTTTTTTTCGTTTTTTTCCTTTTGAAACAACCGAAGTGTGGGCATATAAGACGACGATGCCGAACACGCTTTCCGTGTCGTCAGGTAGTTCCGTTTGCAAGAGAACAACCAAAATGTACGTTTTGTTTACCAACCTAATTGTAACAAAGAACAGCGTGAGATATGAAACTGGGAGCTACCACTGTGAGGCAGAGCTTATTCCAATGTTAAATGAATGTGCACACGTATGTGCAACAAACGCATTGATGCCTCGGACGTCTTCGCTGCCTGTGATTCTAATTTTTATGTTCCAAGAAAGAAAAAAAGAAGAGGAAAAAGAAAGAAATGCAACAAGCGTCAACGAGACGTGCGTCCAGCTTGCTACCCTACAATTGGGCGAAGGGAATTTGGGATTGAAAGATAGAAAAAATTGACAGAAGGGAGCATCCAAAAACACTACTGCGTTCAATTGCCTAAACTTATAGCTGTTGAAGCAATTAAGCTTCAATTTCTGGGTTATTAGACGAATTAAGTTATTCTACACAAGCAGTCCTTGCAGCAATTATTTATTGATCTCCTACCACAGTACTTCTTCAAATTTATTAGAAAATCAAACTGAACTTTTTGGTGTTCAATGGGCTCTCTACGCAATAGAGATTTAATATAGGTGTAAACGGGTGCGACAACGCAGATCAGGACCTATAGATGCGGCCACTGACCAAGTCAAGGTGAAAAAACACAGACGTTTCGGTACCAATACCGGTTCCTTGTTCACACTTCAGCGCCTCCTTGGAGTGTCAACAAGGAACCCGTATTGGTCCCGAAATGTCTGTGTTTGTTTTTACCTTGGCTTCGTCAGTCACTGCATCTACATCCTCATCATGGATACCGGACCAGATGAACTTTCGTCGAACTCCTGACTACAACGACGCAGATGTTTGCCTCTTTTTACAAGTGACACCATGCACTGCATTGTTGCGAGTGCACAACATTTGATTTTACGTAAACTTCAATTGAAGCGCAATCTATCGAAGCGTCGAGACTAACGAGGCTCGCCAGGTCACGGCGGCAGCATTTCACCAGTGGTGAGAAAAAAATAGAAGAAATGAAAAAGAAACAGAAACTTACGGAAGCTCTATACTGCAACCAGTGGAAGTTCGTAGCACGGGCACGCGGTCATATCCCCACTGCTCCCTTTACCAAAGTTTCGATGGCTTCAATGTTTGAGGTAAGCATGCATAGGGTTTCCCCAGCAAGAGTAGCATCCTCTTAAGGAAATTCGCAAACTCGGCGTGTGACACGTGCAGTACTTTTAATGCGATAGCGTTAGAGAGCTCGTGTCGCAGAAAACCCGCTGCCGGCGTCGGCCCCATTGGTTGTGAGCGAAAAATCGTCTGTGTGTCTGTGACCGAAAAATCAAGTTACCGAGATAGCCGTGGGAGGCCGCTATACTTGTCCACGCGTGCGCGCGATCACACTGAAAAAAGCCACGCATTCGTAGAAAAAAAAAAGTGCTCAAGGTCACAAAGTGCGGCAGTTTCTTTGCCCTGTCACCCCTCCCTGCTTAGCTTCCAGCGCTTTCGTCGAGATGAGAGAAGAGATAATGCCATTGCAGCATGCGACAAACATTTGTAACTCCACTCGCACTGGACGGATTCTGAAAATTTTTGGGGCGTTGAATTTGTGAGGCAATGAGCTTTTCTAGTGAATTTATTCCATGGTTACTTGAAAAAGTGTTTCAGGGCCCCTTTAACGCATTTTGTTCGACATGTGTCACGACGAAAACGAGCCTATTCGGCGATAATAGCGCGCGCTGGTTCAATCTACTGTGTGCGTGTTTGCGTGCGTGCGTGTGTATGCAACAAAACATATTAATGAGTATGCACTTAGCGGTTTAAGGGTGCACTAGGGGCTAGATTTTGCTATTGCGTTGAACTCTTAAAGGCGAAGCTTAAGGGCCCCCCAATTTTCGGCTTCTCTTTATCGACTTTCTTTTTGTTACGCAAGTTAAGAGACACGCCGTCTGCAGCGAGTTTTGTCAGGTCGCTTCCCCCATCAGAAGTAGAGACGCAGCGCCGGCGAAAAGCGGGAGGGGAGGGAGAGAGCATTCACTTGCTCGGCGAGGTGACGCACTCTATTGCGAGGCTTCGGAGTCAGCCGCACGTTTCTCGCATTTTTTTAGCGATTTAAAGTTACGAATTGTGATCCCGTCGTTATTTCGTTGTATAATTTTAGGCCTTGTTCGTTCATTTTAACCCAGTTTTGAGCATTGCTAGCCTTGTTGTGGCCCGTATTGAGCGCTTTACCGGGAGCGTGACCAAGCCAAATAGATGGATAACAAGCCGGGTCCGTAAAGTGCTCTGCACTTGAATATGACTGCATACTTCCATTTGCTTAAAGATTTCAAATGATGAAAAATGAATCTGGGGTCTTCCAATCCGCCGTGCTTCATAATAATTTGATAATCATGATGATCATGATGACCATGGTGATAATCATGATAATAATGATGATCATGTGAATTTCGGAAAGTCAACATAACGCATACGATGAGAGAATGCAGTGGGTCTCTCTTGACTCAGTCAGCCCACGTGGTTCAACTAACACGTGCGAAAATAGAGAGAAAATAGTGTTGCCAGCATCGCTGTCATCCACATGCTAGCTGACAGGCACACATGTTTTGGGAATGAAATTAAAATAATGTTTTAGTTCTGGTTTCAAGACAAAGATTTTCTGTGATAAAAGTGTGACTCATAGCGCTTGCTGCGTGATTATAGAGGCAAAAATTATCATTCGGACGTATACTGCAAGAGAGGAGAAGGAGGCAGGGAAGTGAACAAGTTGCTAGAATCTGGTATATGCTACCCCGCACAGGGGTGGGGAAATATGAAATCAGAGAGAACTCTAGAGACAGAACAAAATAAATAAGAAGAAACACACACACGCACGCACGAACGTATGCACAAGTGGAATGATTCAGTCTGAGGGAGATAATTCCATTCACAGTCGCTCAGACTGGCCAGCAGATAGCCGCAGGCACGGCCTTCTTCGGTGAAGATGGCATCTGGAGGATGGCGAAATATTTTTTTCCTCTGACAGAGGCTGACCATCTACCTTGTTGAGAGAATCACAAAGAGATCGCCTTTGTATGCTACACTTAGGGCAGTCGCACAGAACATCTCGAATCGTTTCTTCACCTTCGGATGCATGCGTACGCAGGCGGCGGTGTCGTCCATCTCTATGTGGAACGCCTATGCACCAGTAAACGCAACACCCATCCATATTAAAGTCTGCAGAACAGTGGCATCTCCTCGTCGAAGTCTTGATGAAAGCCGAAGGCTTAACGTTGTATCAAGGAAGCGTAATACAGCATGCATAAAATGCGGTTTATTTCAATGGGACGAGTAGCATTGGTGAGTAAGCATGCAGAGTTTACTATCGCAGCGCCAGTCCTCCAGAGAGAGGTATCGATAGTCTTCTGTATGAGCTGAATGGTCAGTTTTATCGGCCCGTTCATTACCGGTGATTCCACAGTGGCTTGGTAGTCATTGAAATATAATGCGGTGCCCTTTCTCTGTTATATGGTGTAGCATTTCGGTTGTCCTAAGAACTAACTGTTCGTGAAGACCACAGCGTATAAACTTATGCGTATGTGCTTATAAAATGGAAAATGAGAGAAAAGTGAGCCCCGTAACTGTCTGCATCTGGTGCGACACCTCAACAGTAGCTCACAAGAAATGGGGGTAAGAAGGGATAAAAAAGATATGATTAAAAGGTATATATAGAGAGAGAGAGGCGCAGGGACAGGGAGCGATGGAAGTAAGCTGGAAATATGAACACGGTCACTGGAGTCTGAGGACGGGGCACCACTGGCGACAGCTCTTGTCGGCAACAGGAGATGGCGTAGGACTAATCCAGTCGGACAGAGCTACGCTGTCGTCGTCATCGGGGACCGGTGGCGTAGGACCAACTTAGTTGGCCAGAGCTGCACTGTCGTCGGAGATCACGAGGGCACAACCCGTCGGCACGGAATCCAGTGAGCGAGTCCGCGTATAAACTCGACACATGGGAATGTAGGGTCGCCTTGGAGTTGCAGAAAAACGCCCACTTTTGTGTCGTTTGGTCGTTAGTGAAACACAGCGCGGCGCGAAGCGCTGGAAGTTATGCTGCCATTGATATTCTCGGGTGAGCTGTCCTAAATAAACAGATATGGCCAACGTCGTAAATCCTGAAAAATCACAAGGGGGGACACGAATCAAGCCTTATGGCTGCCATTCGGTTTTTAAAATATGAGTTGGATTTTTTATTTACATGATGAATAAGTCATGCTTTGAAATAAAATTTAGAAAAACGAGCATGGGGCCCGAGCTCGAGTGATTACATGGTTCTACTCAGCCTTCTTTGAAGCAGTTGAGTGGATTTTTCGATTTCCAGTCTCACCCAGCTGAGTGGTATTGAATACGCTAAATATAATTAGCCTTAAAAAAGTTGAAAGCGCTTTACTAAACTGCCATACATAATTGAAATATGTGATGTTCTAAAGCTAAATATCAAGAGGAACACATACGTGGGGTGTCTCTCCCCACCTGAACACAAGGGGGTCCGGACCACCCTGACCTCATGATTTAGACCCATTAAGGGTTATGACGCTTGTTCGAATCTCAACCACCGCTGTGGAGCTGTTCGGCAGGACGGAGCCGATGGTGTATAGTCTCGGTACTTCTAGTCTAATAGAACTAATACGAGCTGCTGAAGAGCTGGTGTTGACAAATCTTTTTTTTTTTTCTGAGGGAAAGAAGGACGAAAAAAAAGATGGAAAAGCAGGAAAGTTAACCAGACGCTCGTCTGGTTTGCTATCCTACGCAGAGAGAAGATTAAGGTATGAAAAGAGAAATAGAAACAAGGAAACATAAAAAAACGTACACGTGAGTTTAAAGCACCCTGCTTCGTTCGACAGTCATGGACGCAGGATTTCAGGCATATCCTACTGTCGACCGTCCCGATATAGTCCCTACCGAAAGTTTGCAAGCACTGGACATAGAGCATACGTGAAGTGTGCTTAACAGTGATCGAAGCACTATACGATGATTGACTTGTCTTCTTCTGGGGGTGTCTGCTATTGTCATGTCGGTGACATGATGTTTGAGGCACCATGGAAAAACCGAAGGTCTCACCGCAGGAGGGAAGCCAGTTTTTAGGGGTTCGACATGCGCGCTTACTGTACGGCAAACTTGTGTGGTCTGTCCACCGGTGTATATGAGGCTAATATAGGTGGTGGGGAGTCCTGGCAACATGTTTTATGAGTGTCTTCAGCGCTTCAAAATTGATATGGGCCATCACAAGGTATTCCTTAGCGAAGGCTCCATATTCGCCACTGTAGATGCACTCTGAAGGCCGAGACAAACCCGCAGCATCATGAACGCTTTGTGTCGTGCGTCGACTTGCTTTGCTTGCGTTAGTTAACGCGGGCAAACTTATCACAGGAAGCTAAAAAAAGCACCCTGTACAGTTGTAGCATGACAGTAGACGAGATTCCTCCAAGTCTCCAGCGAAATACTTCACGAGGGGAATATGCCCGTCAACCGCTTTTTCACGTACGACACGTGCGGGGCCAGTTATATATCTCTGTCAACCGTAACACCCAGAAATGTTAATGAGGTCGACAGTACGGTATATTTTGACCACTGATTGATCGCTCAGGTTTGTCATGGCTTCGCGTGTAGACATAAAATAATGAAACGAGAGAAGGGCAGGGAGGTCAACCAGAATTGTAGCATCCGGTTTGTTACCCTTCACTGCGGGAAGGAAAAAGAAAGTGGAGAGAAAAGTATACACGCAAAAAAAAACAAGAGTAGGAGTGCTGCATATAGTTTATACAATATTCCAATGCCTCATAAAAAGTTCAATGCCAGAAGAGCACACTTTCTGGAAGCAATTTCCAGGCCTCAATTGCGGAGGTACACGCGAACCAGCCCCTAACGTGTCCCTTGCTTCCATCCGAAGGTTGTAAACTACCATGCGACATGGTGAAAACACTATCGCCGTGAAGCTATAATATCGAGTTCTACATTTTCTGAAGTATAGAGGCGTTTAACGGCACCAGAGTGATGTCGCTAAAGTCGCCTTCTAAAATCTCGTATATATACGCACAACAAAACACGTTGCGGGGCTACAGATGGCGATATATATCTAGTTTATGTATTCCACAGTGCTACTTTTTACGAGAGCACGACCGAGAAATGCATAAAAAAAGATAGGTGGTGACTCCATTGACATTACACGCATTAAACTTTGCAGTGAATGAAGGCAATGAACACATGCACAGCCATAAGGGAACTGTGCAGGGTGAGCTTTGTACAAAACTATGAGCTTTTGTTCGCAAACAGTCAACTTCTGCACAGACACGCATGAATGCACGTTAGTTGGTGATACTCATATACACACCTCGGGACTCTTCACATGAGACTTTGAACTTGTGGCTCTCATCATTTGCACAATGTACGTTGCCACCTGGGTTCACTAGGAAGTTCGTAGAAACGTATAACGCTCATCGCCCTGTCTTCGGGTACCACGTCGGATGTAATGCTGAGGCATACTTACTCCTTGAAAGATGCAAATAATGACATGTCAGTCAACATGTATCTAATCATCTGCGATAGTCACATAACCATTGAAGGACTAGTCAACGTAAAGGCCTCCGTATTATGATGACGAACAACATTCCCAATAGTATGCAGAGTTCATAACAATAACACGAAATAATTTTTTATCCGATTGCTTGTGGCCTTTTCTTTCTTCTTTTTTTGTGATGATGGGTGTTCACGATAATATGACAATAAGAAATATCGCCGTCCGACCTGTAACGCCCATTGATCCCTCATAATGGGTATTGGTGCTTGCAATCTGCATGTATCTTTCCTCAGAACGAGCAACGTTTAACTTGTCGGTATGATATCAATCGCCCATCATATGCCACAAAATTGAAAGTATATAGTAAAGATAAAGAAGCGAAACCTTAGTGTAAAAAAATATTTGTGCTTCACCAAAGTAAACAAAGAATAAAATAGGAAGAAAAAACGCCAAGCCTGCGCGGAAGGCGCAGCACAGTCACGATGAAAGCTTGCCTGAGCGGCCTTTCTGAGCCTTTTCAAAACACTCATTGGGTAAGCAAGCATACTTGCTTGATACCCACTACGGGCCTTTATATTATTTTTTTGAGATAGTATAGCCGGCATTCGCTATGCTATTTTTCGTGATTCTTCTGAGAAGCGTGGTATCAGCTAAACACTTGCAAGAAATTTTGTGCCATATGTTCATGCAGTGGCTGATTACGATGACAAATTGTGCCTGAAGTGGGTATGCGCCACAGTTCATAGAGTAACAAGAACAAGCTTTTGTAACTGCTTGGAGCATTGGACAGCCCACTCATTACGCTAGCCGCATTGTGCGACGACTGGTTGTTCTTTCGCTGTTTTAAAACGCTTTGTAGGTCGTATTAACGCGATTGCTTTCCCGACATCAAGACTGACTAAGGCCAGTTTGCCAAGAAGTCACGGGCATCGGCGTAGCTCAGTGGTAGAATACTGGGCTGGCACCCCGCGGACCAGAGCTCAAGGCCCACTGTATCATTTGGTGTAAAGCTTTTTTTTTTTAATTTCGTGCAATGTGGTGGCGGCGGTGGACAACTGCTCGTGACCCGAGTTGTGATCTCATAACAGTTTTCGCTGTAAAAAAGAATATCTGGCAAACCATTTGTTGAGGCGCTACGACACAAGGAGGCTACTACAGTATGAATAATTACATGGCCGAGGTATAACATGTTCGACAGGCGCACGCTATATCTTGTCGCGGGAGGGCTATTTCATGGCGTTCTGAGGTTCGTTCCCCGGGTCGGTCCGAAGACGAAACAACCCTGTGAATGCGTGAACACGCGAAAACCTGCCGGTGTAAACGCGCAACCGGTTTCCTCCTCGCCTCCTCGTTCCAGGCGGCTGCGCTCCGTTAAAAATAACGGCGCGCACGGGCGAGGAGCCGCGGCCAGCAGATGACATCAGCGCGATGAGCAAGCCTGCCCCCCTGCGGGGTTTCCTCGCTCGGGGCCCGTCGTCCGCCGAAGTGCGAAGGGGCGCGAGACGGCCACGCGCACCCGCCCGCTTTCAGGCCACGGGCAGCCCCAAATTGCCGAGGCAGGTGGCCCAGACCCTGGTGGCCGTGGGCGCGCGTCCCGAGCTCTGCAGCTGGCCCTGATCTGCCGTAACCCAAACCACTCATCGTGACGCAACCGCACGAGAACGGTATTGCCCTGGCTGCGCACGCACGGGGCCACATGCTCTCGTCTGCACACTTCATGTACTCCAGCGCAGGTGACTCTGCCTGTCTCCGCTCTGTGTGTGTTCACGTTCGGAGAGAGGCTGGCAAGAGTGCTTCGCGAATATTGCCCTCACCATCGCCCCCGTCCCTTTCTCGTCGTCATCACTTACCTGTACATTCGTCTGTTTCCGTATGCGTATACGGTTTCTCCTGTCACGCTGCCCGGTGCGTAGCTATATACTTCGCTCAAACACGTGTGCTATAGCTACTTGGCCTAAACGCGTGTGCCGCTCAAAATGTCTAACTTTCAGATGAAATGTTTAGTTTGTACTCTCGAACTTTCTCCAATATTAGCGCTGAATGTAAAGATTTACCCTCCTTTGGCAATGAAGCAATTTCTTTATCAGAAGGGGTCAAATCACCAAGCTGCTACTGATCACAGAGGCTAAAATGGCTTGGTTGAAAGATTGTATCCATCTTAAGGCCATTTCGCTGCATCGTTGTCAAACGCCCCGGCGGCTGCTGTAGCCATGATATACAAATTCAAACAGCGTATTACACAGCGCTATAACCTATTTATAGTCTCTGCAGAGAAATCAAGTTCATCAGGAAGGAAGACTTATCCCAACCACAATATTTTGTTGACTAGAATCTTTATTGGAACCAACAAAATATAGGTTTTGTCCTGGCGGATACTCATTGCGTAACATTTTCATGGTTGTCACTATACGCGAGCCCCTCCGCTTGCCGAATTTATTTCGCTTTTATTGCATTGCTGCATTGTAATCAAATACGTCGATACTGGCAGATTTGGCGTTTCAGGAATTCAGGCACTAAAGGGGCACCGGAGGGTTCGCTGCGCAGTTGCCAGCTGCTTGTGGTATCACGCGCTATGTTACTATAATAGCTTTTAGCTTGTACGTGTACTTCTTTATGTTACCGTACGCATGTGCCATCACACCTGCTAGTGGTGTTCCTATGGGTTATGTTGAGGTTACGTATATAGCTAAGTGCTATCGATAGAAAAAACGTGATAAAGGGAGTCACTAGGTAAGGTCAGCTTTTTGAAACTTATTCGCCACCCCCCCCCCCCCCCTCATCTTTCGATTTTTACCCCGTAAGATGTTATCCTAACACACGAACATGCGCTGCCTAGGTCCAGCGGGGGTGGTTCCAGGTGGGTTTCAATCCATGTGTACTTGGCCGAGTGTGTTGCCAATTGCTGTATGCAAATTTTATTCATGTGTTCTTTTGCGATTAATATCAGTCGATTATTGCAACTCAAAGATTGATTGTCTTCTCGCAACATGTGACTGTGGCAGTTGCATGTAGCTTCCACACCCGTTGTGAATTGACCTCATTCAGCATTAGTAGCGAGGCGCTGAAAGACATCAAAGTTTACTGTGGCCTCTCTATGGGGCTATAGAGGTTCGAATATATTTCAGACTCATTTATTCATTGATCCTTGGCACATCACCACTTTTGCCAAAAATACATCACCTGGCGCAGTGCAGGGCGTCACTTCTCCACTGAATGACCAACGTGAATGAATTTTCTTCCATGTAAAACAATTTTCGGATAGCTGCCACTGACGTCCCTGCAATGTCCACACATAAGATCACCGCATAACACAGTATCGAGGGCTACGTCATTACCTAGTGTACGTTCCTCTTTAGTATACTTATGCTGCGATGATGAGCATAAAGCGTGCGAAACTGACTTTTGTACGATACCATTGATGCCACATGAAAGAACAGAACTTTGCAACTGTTACGATATCATAGCACATATCGCTCGGAACATAGGCCATTGTATACTCTGATGCTCCGGAGACAACGGTTTTCTCTCGTTGTGAAGTGGCTGCTCACGTTTGTTTTCTTTCTCGCTTGTTTCTTTTTACTGATGCGTGCTGTTCGGTACCGAGTGTCACGCGGGGTGATCAATAATTGGCGATGCATTCTTTTTGGGATGGGCGCAGGGGAAGGCGGGCAGGCGATGCCCCCTGGCTGCCCTCGTGGTGCAAGCGTGTGCAGCCTCGGGAATGCCTCCAGCTGCTCGTGCGAGGCACACGACCTCTGGGGGAAAGCCCCGCAGACGCTCGGCCCTAATCGTAGGTTGGCGTCGGGCGCGCGCGCAACCTGGAGGTTTCGAAGCGGGTCGTGAGTCCCAAGTCGTGAGCCGTCGCAACCATGAGCGCTGGCTAGGAATATCCGTGCACGGAGAATGCGCTGCACGCCGCTAAAATTCAGTGCGTTTTCTTTGTTTCAACTTATTCGTTGCATAATCAATTTAGACTGACTTAAAAGGGTTCCGGCCCTGTTTATATCGTACATGATGTGTCGTACACCTGGTTTCGAAGCGTAGGTTTTTACCTCGCCACTTTAGAGCTGATGCGCTGAAAAAAAATTGCCGCACTCATTAAATATGCACGAGAGAGCTATAGGAGAGAGATTCTAGCTGCGCTCAGTTACATGCGTATACTCTGTTCTACCTTCCTTGCTTCTCATAACTTACTGTGCGACCAAATTCAGGCAAAGTGTTGCTCTATGCGCAATCAAGCTTACATGGCCCTTCATGTCAAAAAGTTTCTATTTTCATATTTAGTGCAGCTATTGCCAGTGTATCCATGTATATGCATGTGCATGTATGTTATATTTCTATTTTCGTCCTTCGAACGCCTATTTATTATAAGACATAAGTCTTAATCCGACAGAAAAGTTTGGGGGAAGGCGGAGGCTTCAAATGATGTTAAATGGCTGAATAGCGAATGTCGCCGGAGCCATCGTGAACTAGTCTGCGTCAGGGCACGAACTGCAAGTGGCTTCCATCGCGCGTTCACCTGATATATTTAAGGTTTGGTAGCCGGAGTCGCGTCTCTGTTGGGGTTCGAAATATCGCAGATCTCTGGGGATACCATTAACAATTTGCATTCAGCGAAATAAATAAATAGATAAATAAATAAGTACATGACTAAATAAAAGCACGCTAGCAAGCTTGTTTTCGATGTTTCGCTGCGTACGTGCCCGCGTGTATCGGTCGTTCATAACGCCCGTAAACGGCGTGCAGAAGGTGTGTCCAAACGTAATTACAATCGCATACATGCAGCGTGCGCAAAGCATTTCACCCTCGATTCTGCCTCTCCGTGCCGCCCCGCTCCTGGGGGGTTGGAGTCACGCGAAGCAGGTCCACTGATGCAGAGTGTGTGCGCCTTGTAGGCGATGTGACATTAAGTGCGCCGCCGAGTGGGCAGCGCGCATCACGGCTCCTAATCGGGTTCCGATAAGGCGTCCCCGCCACGACGAATGGGCACCTGCCGTCGGCGGAGCTGGCCGGCAGCTGGCCAGCCTCCCCCGCGTCGGGCGCGTGCCGTCGTTGCTCCTGTCCGGTGGCGGCGCGTGCACCTCTTCACGGCCTGCACCCACCGGCCTTGACGCCTGTTCGGACCCACTCAAGCACCCACTGCATGGCCCGCACAGAGTGGTGACCCTGATGAGGGAGGTCGGCGCACATCGTCACTTTGATCGGCCGCATGGCACCGCGCGGTACTACACGGCCGTTGCCACGTGCCGAAATCGGCGCATGTTTTTCGTGAAACGCACGGTGTCACGCATGGTATAGGAGCAGCCAATGGTCATGCCTATGGCTGCGTGCTAATTTCGTGTTGTTTATCAGCAGCTTATGCATATTTGAAGGACACCTGAAACTCCACTTCTAGTGTACGTCTTGAACTTAGTTGAAATCGAAATAAACACACCCTTCGTGATTGCAGAGTAGATGAGGCACTCAATGTATTGCCACATTTCCTCATCAGGCTTTGTTATTGCTCCATTTTACTATCACTAATTCTCAGCGCAAACCGCGCCTACAGTGTTCAAGAAGCTTCAGGACTGCAGTAGATTGTTTTGTTAAGATTTCGCCCACTTCGTGAACTTTACAGATTATTCTGGGACTTACGTCACTGCCTGCGATAACGCTAGAATATTCGATGGCAAGCGTATAAATACCGACGCGCTTCACCGCTTGTCAGTTGATCTATGGCCGACGCTCTGTTCGCCGATGTCAGTGCCCACGTGTTGCTGTTATCTGACCTTCAGTTTCCTGGTCACAAGTATGGCCGAATAAACAGTTCTGTCTCAACATCGAGTCTGCTCTTTTTGTACACGTCACAACCCTGTGACAATCTATTGCATATAAAAAACACACACGCACACTTGTTAAAGAAAAACAGACAAGAAAAAAGACCAAAAAATATGACCTCGCATATTCTGTGTAAACAATGGGAGCTGTGTTTCTAACTGTAAGACAGCCTATCTAGATATCTACTCTCCCCCCACACCCCTTTCTCACAATTCCACCCAAGTGTACTCCAACAAATGTACTCTTTGTCAGCAGAAAGTTCAGCTTTTTTCATACATCATGGGCCAGCCGAATGGATATACCCTCCTTGACATAGGCGTACGAACGAGAGGGGCGGGGTAATAAGTACACAGGGTGATGAAACAGCAAGCGGCCCGCAAAGTCCGCCCCATACGTTTACTCTGTTGTGGGCAAGCAAAATTTTGTGGATAATGGCGTTCAAAGGCCCCTGGCATTACATGCCACGAACTCATTACTCACTATTTTTACTCCAGGAGAGCCACGGATTGAAGGCAGCCCATTTTGACAAGCGCGTCATCGCCCCCCCCCCCCCCCTTTTTTTTCGCCTATTGGGAAGCCTTTGTTCTTTGTGCCTGACTAACGGGGAAGATGGGCGCGCTACAATAAAACATTACTCCCCCCCCCCCCCCCCCTTAATGGGCAACTCTACGCTCGCCTTTGCCCCTCGGGCATCTCAAATATCATATTCTAACTAGTACCGGGTGGCGTTTCTCTGCTCCAACTCAGACCTCTATGTCCTGGTCATCCAGCGACATGAGGCAGACTACAGGGACGGAGAGTTGAGCCTGGCCACCCCACACCTTTGACTCAAGTATTCAAAAGTGTGTTCATTCACTCGCTGAGCTCACTTTCTTTTCTTTCTCTTTTCTAAAGTCTCTCTCTGTCTTCTTATTTGCTTCCTTTAGCAGTGTTCTACTCGAGTGTGCTAGTTGATGCATTGTAAACGAAGATTTTTCATTTCCCTCCTGCTTTTCCTCACCCCCTCCTTAATTCGGGATATCTAAGTGGATATTTGTAATTTCAACTAATCTGCCTTCATTTCGCATGCCATTTATCTCTCTCCGATTCTCTTTATTCGTCGGTCTCGTTTCAAGCGGCTGTTCACGGAATAAAGCTAATTACGAGCAACGGTATCAGACAAAGACGTTATAGTTTAGTGAGAGAGCGGAGAGAAACTGTAGAGGACCAAACCCATAGTCGGTTTGTCAATGCCGCGCAGGGTAATGGGAGCGTATAGGTGTGTTTCCAAATGCTAAAGGGCGCAATAGCGGAACATGAGCCTATACATCATATCGGGGTCACATGACCTAAACTGACCCGTTACTTATGAAGTAAACAATTAAAGTAAAGGTTCTGCCGAGCGTTTATAAGCACAAATCAGTATTGTTACGATGCATTGCCAGGTGGCCCCGAGCTCTTGTAGACGCATGCGATGGGACTGGTTGCCATTGTGTGGTTATGTGCGAATAGTGAAAATTAAAACCAAATCCAATATGAATTGAATAGCAGTTACACCAAGTAAAGTAGCGTTTCGTAGTTTACGAAAAGTAAGACAACCATTTTCAAAGCAGTCCGAGAATTCCACGAACCCTTATTTATTTATTTATTTATTTATTTATTTATTTATTTATTTATTTATTTATTTATTTATTTATTTATTTATAGTACTTGCGAAAAACGACCATTTCAAGGGTGTGCTCCTCTTCTCCCTCCCCCCGAAAGAAAAATTTTGTCTACACCCTCGTGCAAGCGGGAATACGCAGGGTAACATATGCTTACATAAAAACAATAAGTATGCAAACAAGATTAACACAAAAACAAACACAAAAATTAGATGTAGCTATCAGTGTAAAATTATGTTTCTGAACGATATTTTAGTGCGACAGTCAACATTCTTCTGTGGAAGGTGATTTCATTTAGACATATAGAAATTGTCTGTGAACAAAACAAAACGAGTGTTTTAAGACGTTTGTTCTGCAAAAACTTTCTCTTAATTTTAGAGTCACTTCTGTTATATAAGAAATGAGGGGGTAAAAGGTAACATTCTTTATTTTAACTGCGCCGGAAAAAAACTAAAAAGCATTTCTAATCTAATGGTTTTTCTTAACCTATACTAAATAACTCCCACCAAGCTTATCGATAAGCGCAGTGAAAGGTGAAACGGGGGGCATGATTTTGTACCAGCTCGATCGTATTAGAAATGATTTAGTTTGCGGGTCCGCAAACTTATAGGCGTACGCTATATACGCAAACTTATAGGCGTCCGCAAACTTATAGGCGTACGCTATAATAAAGGTATGACGTTCGAAAAGTGAAGTATATAGTTCTCTGGTTTGGGGAGGAGCTAACCGGAAGTTCCATATAGCAAAAGTTAACATTCAACTAGTTCTCGCTGTAACATATTCAAGTAAAATATGATTAAAAATAAACAACAACCTATTTATACTGACTTACTCGCGTGATCAAACATGCGTGGATTGTGTTTACTAGCGAAGGAGATGCATTTGACACTAAGTAGGGTTCGGTCTTCGAAGACGTACGCCACCTAACGCACTGTTGCACTATACTGCCCAAACTCCTGTGCAATGTACTCGTGGTCAGACAAAGATCTAATGCAGTAGAAAATCACACAGTCATCCGTTAACAGACGCACTTTGCATGACATATCCTGGGAAGTATCATTGATGTACACTAAAAAGATTGAGTACATCCAAACAGAACCCTGAGCAATTACCGAAGTAGCAGTAATTAATTACGGCACGTTCCGTGCCATCTTGTAGATAACAATCCAATCAAGCTATGTAGGAGTAATACCGAGGGATGAAAGCTTATGTGCAGCAAAAGCATGGAGGGTGGAAGTCTAGGAATATGCAGTCATGTCTGTACACCAATATCGAAAACAAATATTCAGCACCTTGAATAAAAAATTATGATTACTTTTTATCCGGCAAGAACTAATACCAATATTATGTAAGTGGGCGAATGCTCGTATATAGTATAGCAACTAAACCTTTAACAGTATTTAACTGCAGGTGGTGCTAGGCAGCAGCGTTTAATGACAAGTGATGTGCTAATGTTAAAGATTATTCATGAGTCAACATAGTCAGTAACGTCATGATGAGTGGATTGATGACTGTGCCGCTTTGGTGACTCTACACTTTTAAGCAAATACGCATTAATCCTTCGGTCAATACAGCGTCAATATATAGGGTCTTTTCCTTCTTAAAAGAATTCACGTATTTCATATAAATTCTACAACAATCAGGCTCCTGTCATTTTCACACACTAAGTCTACGTTCAGGCGGAAATTCCCCCCCCCCCTCGAACAAAAATTTTCAATTTTGCTTGCGTGTATATACACGGTCACATACAAACGTCCACACTAACGTACATACATGGCGTATGGTTGAACACCCCCCCCCCCCATAAAAAATTAATAAAAACTTCTGGTTGCGCTACTGAACAAAACGGTCTCACTTCGTGCACACCGGACGCAATCACTTTCTATTTCGGCCTTGGCCCGCCGCTGTCCATGGTCTAGTGGCTAAGGTACTCGGCTGCTGAGCCGCAAGTCACGGTATCGAATTCCGGCTATGGCGGCTGCGTTTTTGATGGAGGTGCAAATGCTGTAGGCCCATGTGCTGAGAATTGGGTGCACGTTAAAAAACCCCTGGTGGTCGAAATGTCCAGAGCCCTCCACTACGACGTCTCTCGTAATCATGTGGTTGTTTTGAGACGTTAAACCCACATTTCAATCAGCAATCCATTTCGGCCTTGAAAATCGATGACGAATATCTCGAACTGCGAGCAACTTTATTGGTTCGAAAAATAGGTATGCCATGAGTCGGAGCGCACTACAACTTTGGAATAAAACACCTACCCTCTAGCCAATAAGTAAAAAAAAGTAAATTATTTAGTTTTTGTTAGGTAGTCGCAACAGTGTCTTTTTAGCTGCGGCAAAGTATTTACACTTTGACGTGGAGTTCGTGTGCGAAAATTACAGGCGCCTTACTCTAATATGATCTTTGTAAAAAATTTGCGTTGTCTCAAACAGAAAGAAAAAAAACACTGTATGTTGTCTCGTAAAGTCTTGGGCGGCAAGCATCTTAGTGGTAAACAAGAAACACTACTATACTTGTTCCAACGTTTCGTTCTTCTGAGGTTTCTCAATCGGTGCTCATTATTCGAAAAAGATATTTGAAAAAGAATTGATATTTCTAATTCAGTCGGACCCGACTATATCAAACTCGGGTGAATCGAATTACGCTATTTTCTGACACAACAATTCTTAAACGTCAATTTATAGGAAAACTGGACAAAAAAGTCTTAACACTCCATATGTCGAACGCAGCGCAAAACGCCCTAGTATAGATGGACGTTCTCTCACAAGAAGTTCGCTTTCTGTCGTAAGCAAGCTTTCCCGCATTCTTCGGGAGCGTGAGCGGCGGAATTAGGAGGGTGGCGCGCGGAGAGAGTGGGAAATACCGCTTGTCATCGCGTGATTTCTCCGATGATTCCTCGTCGTCGCAACCAGTGGCCCCTCATGCGTGGTCGCCATTTGACTCCTCCCCATTCGCTTTGTTACTATCACTTGGTAGCTGCCATCCATCTGACGAACCCGCTGTTCTCCGCGAAAGAGGTTGAAGTTCAATGTGGTCGAACATGAAAAGAGGCCCTGCGATGTCACTGCTGCGTAAAGCACCCGAAAAGCACGCCGAGTATGATACGATAGTGAAGAACAAGACTTACTTTAGTCCGAGGCTGCTTCCGACGTCTGACGGGTAGGCATAGCTGCGCATGATACGCTGTTTACATTTGCGCCGTATTTTATCGCGTATAACCTGCCCATTCATACAACACATATCCCGACTACAAACTGTTGAGAAATAAAGTCTTTAAAAAATTGGAAGATCCCACGTACAATGGGAATCGATGATAAGCGAAGCGCGAATGAGGGAGGTTGATATATGTCACTTTAAAATCAGCGCAATGTTATGAGGCGGACGGACGTAGTACACAACACAAGTAGACATGTTATGCGCACTCACCTATCTAGATAAGATGCAAGTATGTTGTTTATAGTCGCGTAACGACGACGCCACTAATGTTTGCAATACCAGCACCACCAGTGGTAGGTGTGTTTTATGCCGTACATGATATCCATATAATGATTATCATGCTTTCACCGGGCATATGTGTTCGTCATTCGTTCACGTCCCGCAATACCAAATTTGGTACATGTGAAGCTAGCGAAATGGCCGTGAGCGCGCTGTGAGAGCAGCATGTAGTCATGTTTTACATGACGCGCGTGTCTTGATTATCATGTTTATACGTCTCATTTACCTTGGTCGTCCGTTCGCGTCACGTAATACCAAGTTCGGCATATGTGAAGCTATAGCGAAACGGCCCCGAGTGCGCTATGAGCGTAGCATGTAGTCATGTTTTACATAACACACATGCCATTATTATCATGTTTGCACCAGTCATATGCCTATTCTTACCAAATTTGGTATATGTGAAGCTCGCAAAACGGCCGCGAGCACTATGAGCGTAGCAGGTAGTCATGTTTTATATGATACACATGTCATGATTATCATGTTGGACGTGTCATTTACCTTCGTCTTATATTCACGTCGCGTAATACCAAATTTCGTAATGAGGCGCTGACTGCCGTTTCACTAGCTTCACATATACCAAATTTCGTATTCCGTAACGTGAATGGAGGAAGAATGTAAATGACACGTCCTAACTTGATAATTATGATATGCGTGTCATCTAAAACATGACTACATGCTACGCTCATAGCGCGCTCGCGGCCGTTTCACTACATTCACATTCACTCGCCATGAGCGTAGCATGTAGTCATGTTTTAGATGACACGCATATCATAATTATCAAGTTAGGACGTGTCATTTCCATTCATGCTCCATTCACGTTACGGAATGCCGAATTTGGTATATGTGAAGCTAGTGAAACGGCAGTCAGCGCCTCATGAATGTGACATGTAGTTATGTTCTTGCATTACAACCATTTCATGATTATCATGTTTAAACTAGTTAAATACCTTCGTCATTCATACCTAATTTGGTATATGGGAAGCTGGCGAAGCGGCCGCGAGCGCGCTATGAGCGTAGCATATAGTCAAAAGTAACATGATACGCATGTCATTATCATCATGTTTGGATGTGTCATTTGCCTTCGTCATCCCTTCACCCTGTGCAATACCAATTTCGGTATATGTGAACCTATTGAAACGTCCGCGAGCGCATCATGAGCGTGGCATGTAGTCATGCTCGTACATGACACAAATGTCATGATTATCATGTTTGAACCATTCACATACATTCGTCATCCATTCATGTCACAGAAAGCCAAATTTCATATACGTGAAGCTAGCGAAACGACTGCGAGTGCACTATATATGAGCGTAGCATGTAGTCAGGTTTTACATGACACGCATGTTATTATTATAATGTTTGAACGTGGCATTTACCTTCGTCGTCCGTTCGCGTCACGTAATACTGAATTTGGTATATGTCAAGCTAGCGAAACGGCCGCGAGCGGATCATGAGCGTGGCACGTAGTCGTGTAATTACTTGACACTCATGTGATTATTATCATGTTTGCACCATTTCTATACTTTCGTCATCCATTCGCGTCACGTAATATCCAATTTGGTATATATGAAGCTAGCGAAACGACCGCGAGCGCAACATGAGCGCGGCGTGTAGTCTTGACTTAATGACATGTATGTCATGATTTCCACGTTAGAGCCAGTCACTAATGTTCCCCATGCAGTCATGTCATACCGTACCAATTCAGCAATATGTCATGTGAACGAAACTACCGCAAGAGCAGCAAGACCATGACATGTAAGACATGACGTTCATGACATACGTGTTAAAATTTTCATGTTATGACTTGTCGTTTACGCTCGTCATACAGTCATGCCATGCCGTATGAATTTTGGTATAGATCCCATTATCGAAACGGTCAGGAGAGCTAAAAGTTGTAGATAGAAGAATGGCGATTTGGGCTAGTTGGTTTGAATTCATGATAATAAGGGTTGCAGCGCGAGCACGAATGTGCTAGAAGAAACAGACGAAAGTCGAGGCACGGAAGGTAAAGAGGACAACACGTGCTGTCCTCTTTACCTTCCGTGCCTCGACTTTCGTCTGTTTCTTCTAGCACATTCGTGCTCGCGCTGCAACCCTTATTATTCGCATTTAGAACTCCTTTTCATTATTCCCCGTATTGTCTCAAAACTGCATTTCTTGCATTATCGTGAGGTTGTGCCGTGAAGCCAGCGTTAGTTCCTTAAGTTTGTTCTGGAAATATGGTAAATTCTTTAAAAACTTCCATCTAAAATTCTACAATATATGGAACTAATTTACAATATTTTACCAGTTTCAAGTATGCGGGTTCGACTGTATGCACAGTTGGATTCGCGAGCTGAATCGAATACAACGGTATTTGATTCGATATTCAAAATTTTCGAATATTAGAACACCCCTACTGATGTACTTTTTGGTATATTGAAACGCACAGTGTGACTGATTTGTGAACTTACCATAATAGCTGACAACAGTAGTTTATCTAGTTAGGCGTCCTTGGGTAAAGCGTTTCATACGAAGCTTAGTTACTGCTTGCACTTCTGGTTTACAAACAACGGACTGGTGTGAGGTAAGGGAACGCGCGCGCGCTAATGATTCTACCCTCCCTCTCTCATTCTCCCCACCTCAGTAACGCGGCTAGAAACATACAATTCTACACCTATTATTAAATTTTTAGCTTTATCCAGCCGGTGCATACTTCGTGAAAAACAAAAGGCCTTTTGAATGAGCCACCAATGATTAAACGACGACAGCTGTTGTGTGTGTCATATGCCATGGTCTTGTTTTTAGGCACTAGTTATTTCTTCACTCAACAAACAAGCGTACCTGGTATAAATTTACGCTGCGTAAGAGACCTATTCGACCTATGACAACCGGAAGAGCGCAGTGAAATGCAGCCGCAACCAATGCCAAAGGCTCGTTTCCGCGAGTGTACTTTGCGGAGACGCCTGCAGATGGCGAGACAGGCGTTATGCCCACATTTTGGGGGGTTCATTTTTCTTTCTTTCTTTCTTTCTTTCTTTCTTTCTTTCTTTCTTTCTTTCTTTTTTTTCTTTTTTCCTTTCTTTCTTTTTTTCTTTCTTTCTTTCTTTCCATACCAAACTTGGAAAGACATAACATGAATGTATGGCGAGCATAAGTGACTGTAGGCATAACATGAAAATCATGACATGTATGTTATGAATGTCATGATTTACACGCCATAGTCTTGCTGCTCTTGCGGTGGTTTCGTTCACATGACAAATTGAAAAACTGGAATGGTATGACATGACTGCACGGCGAACATAAGTGATAGGCCCTAACGTGAAAATCATGGAATGCATGTCATGTCAGTCATGACTACACGCCACGCTCATGGTGCGCTCGCAACCGTCCCGCCAGCTTCACATATTCCAAATTTAGTGTTACGTGATGTAAATGGATTACAAAGGTAAATAACACGTCCAAACATGATAATTATAATATTCATGTCGCGTAAAATATGACTACATGCTACGCTCATAGTGCCCTCTAGGCTGTTTCGCTAGCTTCACATATATCAACTTTAGTGTTACATGACGTGAATGGACGACTAACACAAACGCCAGGCGCAACTATGATGATCATGACATGGAAGCGATGTACGGCCTAATTTACATCCGCCTCGTAACTTTGTGCTGATTTTAATGTGAGATATCAACCTTCCTTAGTCATGCTTCGCATATCATCGATTCCCACTATACGTGGGATCTGTCAATTTTTTTCTCCCTGTACGTTTTGTTCCTGCACAGAAATAAACAAATACTGAATGAATGAATGAATGAATGAATGAATGAATGAATGAATGAACTCTAGTCATGAGTGTCCGCAGGAATTTGCTTTAGGGGGTGCAAAACCGTGTTGCATCGCGGTTGGGGGTCGGGGAAACGCTGCTGTAGCTTCGATGGGGGGCCGGAGCTGGTGTGGCTTATGAAGGCCAAGTGCCCCTTTTACATCTACCGGCTGACAACCACGACTCTAGTCCGGCATATATGCTTCTTCTCTCTGCATCAACAATAGCTATAGGCTCATTCTTTGGCTCGTTTTGATGTACACCAGTCGTCACCGTGGAAATTTCCCATCCACTTCTCCTCATCCTCGTGCTCCCCAAATATCTTTGGGGGAAAAAAATCAACAGTGTCGCGCGAGGTTTTCGAAAGAGAGAGGGAGGGAGCATATGCATCGGTCAGACAGACAGTCAGGTTTGTGCAGTGTCGTAACACTACAGTAGCAATGAACACGATTACTTTAAAGCTTCCTGTGCAAGTATTTCCTCTTAACAACAACAAAAACAAATTAACAACGACTTCATCACTTCCTTCTGCGATAGTTTCTGCGAACGACTTCCTGGGAGATGATTATAGGACACGCCGTAATACAAAACTGCGCTACTTTTTTTTTTACTTTTTGGGTTGCGTTAACGTACGCCTAAGACAAATACACGGATGATGTTGCATTTTGCTCCCATCATAACCTCACCACCATGACTGGGAATCAAACCGGCTTTCTTGTCGAATCCATTGGTCTTAAAGGAACGCTAAAGAAAAACAGTGAATCGGTTGACATCGTTAAATTGCACTGTGACAATTCTAATATAATTCATTTTATGGTCATTGATTTAGTAATAGAGGAGAAAATCAAGTTCAAAGTATCATTTCTAAGTTTCGCGCCGACATCTCCACGCGTCAACTTCAGTGATCGCAAAGTATATATATCGTAAATTGGCGTGATTGGCTCAACAGAGTTTCTTCGAACTTGGTATATTAAGACTATCGCCGCCTCAGAGGACACTGTTTTTGCAGATTAAGAACTACGCAGGCAGGCGCGATCAAAAAATGTGACGTAATAGCGAATGGTGCGGAAACTTAAACGTGCACCATGGCATCGCCACCCACATTATCTTTTTGCGTGTTTTCTCGCTTGCCAAACGTCTTTTCATATTGATTGATTGATTGATTGATTGATTGATTGATTGATATGTGGAGTTTAACGTCCCATAACCACCATATGATTATGAGAGACGCCGTAGTGTAGGGCTCCGGAAATTTCGACCACCTGGGGTTCTTTAACGTGCACCCAAATCTGAACCCATGGGCCTACAACATTTCCGCCTCCATCGGAAATGCAGCCGCCGCAGCCGGGATCCGAACCCGCGACCTGCGGGTCAGCAGCCGAATACATTAGCCACTAGACCACCATGATGGCGCACATCAATTGCCATGACACGGCTTGATAAATTGCTGCGACACTGCTTGATAAATTGTTAGGCACCACAATGCTATTTAGAATTCAGAATGAATATGTAAGTTCGCGAGCGCTAAATGCATGTAACTCTCTTATCAAATGAGAACTAGCCCCGCCGCGGTGGTCTAGTGGCTAAGGGACTCGGCTGCTGACCCGCAGGTCGTGGTATCGAAAGTCCTGACTGTGGCGGCTGCATTTTCGATGGAGGCGAGAACCCTGTAGGCCCATGTGCTCAGATTTGGGTGCACGTCAAAGAACCCCAGGAGGTCGGAATTTCCGGAGCCCTCCATTACGGCGTCTCTCAAAGTGATATGGAGGTTTCGGGACGTTAAACCCCACATATCAATCAATCAATCAATCAATCAAATGGCAAGTACTCTCTTAACAACAACATTATAGTAAAGCGCCACAATACCGGACAAAGACGTAGAGAAGTAACAAGTACAAGCGCACACTACCAACTGGTTTAGTTTTGAAAGAGCATTCAATATATATAGCAGCAGGAACATGCACAGAGGGTGAAAATAAAAAAAATCATCCTGTAATAAACAAGCTCATTGTTGTGCAAGACAATTGGAGGTACGCTTAAGCACCTACTGCTAAACGATTTGATGAAATAAGCCTAAACGAGTTCACTTGCAACTGTGCCATGTCTTCGGTCAAAATGGGTACTGACAAAAATTTTAGCGCCGTGTTTTTTTTTTCTCCGTCATGCGTTGCTGGGGGCCTGTTAGGGATAACACGCCACATCGTTTACTGCAGCGCGCGACAGACAATTAATTGCAGGACCCTCATTGCTGACCTGTCTCTGTTTCGGTTTGAGAGAGCTCGAAAAACGACAAGCCGCCGGGTTCAACTATTACTACCTATAGCGTGTGCAGCGCTCGATTACATTAGCACATAGAACTGTTACGCACTTCCGCATGGTCTACTTGAAGCTCTTTCGATCATGAAACGGGACAGAAGTGTCGCCAAACACAATGAGAGAGAGAGAGAATATGAGAAAGGCAGGGAGCTTAACTAGACTAAGTCCCGTGTGCTACCCTACACATAGGGAGAGGAGAATAAGGGAGTAAAAGAAATAAAGAGACAGGAGAAGATGGGCATTGTACACCACACAGCGTACACACAGTGAAGGGCTTCATATGCGGTCACTCAGTGATGTTGCCCTCAAGAATTGTAGAAAGGCTTGTGGGGCTTTCTGGGCTGATGTACTTGAAGGCTATGCATTAGAGATCTTCTGAGTAAAGGGCCAATCATCCAGTCTCCTTAAGGCACACGGCATAGTTCGGCAATCTTGTTCAAAGTCGGGACAATGGCTATAGAATATGGTGGAGAGTTTTTACGCAGTTGCAGTTATAACAGTTCGGGGAATCAGTCATACCAATGTGATAACTGATTGAATTGGCAATTGATACGTGGCCCACAACTGACACAGCATTAGACAGGTTTAGCTGCGCTCCCGCAGTAGCCGTACAGACGCCGCCTGCTATATATATCCATTTGAGATGGCAGGCTGCGTCCGTATGGCTGCTGTGGCCGCACAACTAAATCTTGTTATTGTAGCTTCACATCGCGATGTCTTTATTGCAGCTGCAATCGGAGTACTGAACCGATGTTTTGTGGGCGTCGAGTGGAGTTCAGTGGAAGATTCCAGTGGATAAGTGTAGCATTATGCGTGATGTGGCGAAGTTTTCTTGCAGCGTCAATCCTTGAGAGGGGTGTGAGCATGATCAGTGTGGGCGCTCGGTCGTCAGCACACCGGGCAGCGTCGTCGTTGGGGTGGTTACCACTGATCCCACAGTGACCCGGCAGTCATTTAAAGGATATGCCAAGTTCTTGGTTTGTGGCGCGAGTACTGATTTTATTGATTTCAGACACCAACTCATAGTATACTTCCCGCGTCGTATACTGTGCATATTAAAGGGCTGCCTTGCAGTCACAGAATATATGCCCCTTACCAGGTTTTCTCGCCTGACAAATTTCATTGCGGCTAGAAGGGTGGTGAGCTCGGAGCCCGTAGATGTCGTGACGTGTGAAGTCTTGAACTTCACGGTGATTGACCGACATGGCACCACAAGGGCACCCGTCATGTTCTCGAGACTGAACCATCCGTATAAACATGAGTGCGGTTAACATACGATATACACAAAAGGTCCGGTGAGATTTGCTTGAGGGCTGCAGATGACAGGCTAGCCAGCCTATAGATGACAGGCTAGATGACATGGGGTCTTTGCAGGCACCACTTCGGGCACAGTAGTGTGGTTGTGAGTGAGAACCTCCAGGAG